>NC_057800.1:35380722-35395546 GCF_018294505.1 Triticum aestivum | reverse complement strand
AATTCATCATGCATTTAAAAAAGTGATCAATGTATTTAAAAACATGTTCATTATGTATTAAAAAATGTTCTACGTATATTAAAAAATGTGCTGCACCCTGTTATGATAATTAATGAACTGATATGTAATTTTACTTTCTAAATATATGTTGAACAACTGTGTACTGTTATATGCTGAACAACATATATTTAAGAGTACATCCATTCATCGGTGATCAATAAATATCAATGATTTAAATAGCGGGCTATGGCATTTAGCGACGACCCTTAAAAACATCTGTAGCTGGGCTATAGCGGCAAATTATACATGAAATTATTTAGCGGCAACATCCTCAAACAGCTATATCGGAGCTATAGCGGAGCTATAGCCGGCTATTTAAAACTATGATAAAATATAGAAATTGATTTGATGTAGGTTAATAACTGATGAACTGATTTGTAATTTGCTATTTATACATGTATATTGACATGTTATATTTGGGAAAAGGTCCATTTTAAACCCTCAACTCATAGACGTTTGGCAAAACGAACTCCAAAATCGAAATCCCGGTAGATTGCACCCTGAACTATACAATCCCAGTCTAAATCAAACCTTTGAGTCGTTTGGGTGGCCGGGATTTCGCTGAGGGCAAAACCTGCACCCTGTTGGGCCAGCCCGCTTTGGTTTTTTTCCATTAAGAAATAAAAATTCACAAAGGGCGCTACACCTTGCTCCTGCTGGGCCAGCCCACTTTAGTTTTTTTCTGTTAAGAACTAAAAATTCACAAAGGGCGCTACACCTTGCTCCTGCTGGGCCGGCCCACTTTTGTTTTTTTTTGGTTAAAAAAAGCGCAGGGTGTGCCTTGAACATGCGACCCCGTGCTGGTGCTGTTTGATCGACGCAGCTAACCACCAGGGACAAAAAAGAAAAAGAAAAGTCCTCGGATTTGAAAAGAAATTCATGGATTTAACAATGCTGTAAAATTGAAAAAGAGTTTGTGGATTTTAAAAAGTTCACAGATTCGAAAACTTCCACGAAAAAAGAGTTCCTTATTTTGAATTTTTTTCAGAATATTTTTGTTTTAGAGATTCGAAAAATATTCCTTGTTCGATTTTCTGTTTCTTTTTGCTTTCTGTTACCTTATTTGATTCTTCTTTTCTGTTTACAAATATTGGTTCTAAACTAAAACATAGAAGTGACTACAAAAAATCATTTTCTTACAAAGATGTTTATAAAATTTAAATATTGTTCAATGGATATCACAAAAATGTTCAACATGTATTAAATAATGTTCAGCGTATATCACGAAAATGTTCAATTTTTATTTAAAATTTTTCAACGTATGTAAAAAATGTTCAAAGTATATTTTTAAAGAATTCAATGTATTTAAAAATCATATTCATTTCCAAGAATTGTTGAAAACTTTGAAGAAAAAAGAAATCTGTCGCGAACAATATAGACGTACCGAGTAGGTAGCTAGTGTGGTTGCCGTCGCTGCTACTTAGCGTGAGGTCCGGTGTTCAACTCCATCTCGTTTGCTTTTGTTTTTCATGCTATTTGTACGTTCGCTCGTTTCCTGGTTATTTGCCGGTCCAATAGGTTTTTGATGAAATAAAATAATAAATGGGCTGGCCCAGCACGGAGGATGGGTGCTCCTTGGCCCACCAGCTAGACAAATCCCGGTTGACATTTGTCAGGGTTTGATTTAGACCGAGATTACATAGTTCAGGGTGCAGTTGACAGGGATTTCGACTTGAGGGTTTGTTACGACCAACCTCTACGAGTTCAGGGTTTAAAATGGACCTTTTTCGTTATATTTGTGATTCCGAAGAAACATTTAATGCACCATCCTAACATAAAATCCTAGATCGGCGCAATGTTGAGATATCATCGAATCGATTGATCTGGTAGAAAGCAAAGAAGAAAATGCATGAAGGAAAAGGGGTGACTACCACAAGATGCTGAGATCAAAGCCGAGTCCAAACTCCAAAGCAACGGTAGATAAATCCATCCTAGTGTACAATTAAGAAAAGATTCTGTAAGCGTCTTATGAGATTAGTACTATGTGGAAGGACTATAGGTCTCTCCTTAATTTTCGACCAGCAGCTCCATTCATTTGCGTCGGGTCGAGCAGGTATGAAGCTGCAGGCATAGCTAACATGTTCGGTAATTGCTGAGATTATATGAGGGGCACCGCTAGGCATCAGACTACTGATGCCCTGCCTCCCATCAGACCAGAGCCCTATGATTGATTCAATCTGATGTGTGCGCTGGCCTCTGATACGAGCTTGGGCAGTTATTTCATATGTACGAAATCCAGCCTAAATTGCTTCCACAAATCACGCCGTTAAGTGGGCCGCTAATTACGTGTAATTATTTGGCAATATTCACTCCTAGCCCTTGGATTTAGGATGCAACTTACAGATTTTAGGCAGCTTGCTTGTTACTCCCTCCGTTCCACAATACGTGCCTTCCATTTATCAAAATATAGATGTTTTTTTTTGAAAAAAAAGGGCTTTCTCCCCGCCCCAACTTTATTAAGCCAAGGCAAACGGCAACCAACATAATACTGTTAACAGCGCTCGGCGGCAACCGGCGA
The DNA here is from genome assembly GCF_018294505.1 of Triticum aestivum. Classification (NCBI taxonomy): domain Eukaryota; kingdom Viridiplantae; phylum Streptophyta; class Magnoliopsida; order Poales; family Poaceae; genus Triticum; species Triticum aestivum. The sequence continues at coordinate 35,392,968 of NC_057800.1, read as the reverse complement.
GTAGCTGCCACAGAGAGAGAAAAGCAAAGGTCTGAAACTGCCCTATTACAAGTTTTAAGAGGGTCCAACTGGGAGGGCACATAACCAGGTGACAGAACATTAAGATAGGCTAGACTACATCATCCAGCGGTGCCCCTGGTAGCAGCATCACCGCCACGCAATTCTAAGCAATTCCTTCCTTCGATGATCCAAAAGTCTTAAACACCGGAGAAGAAGCGCACCCTGAGCCTCTGAGCATAAGATTTTCCACCGCCTGATCGTTGCCCCCAACAGGTCTAGGACACAGCGTATACTTCGCCATCTTGTCCCCTGGAAAACAAAATCATTCCGAAATCGCCATAAGCTCCACAAGGTAGCAGCAGTAGCAATATTTAAAGCTTCACAATATTTTCCCCTCTTCCAGAAAGAAGACATCAGTTCAAAAGATTCAGGTGCACAAATATTAAAGCTATCAGCAACCACCTCCCAAACATGTCTGGCAACAATGCAATCAAAATATAAATGCTGGGTGGTTTCAGGTTCATTACAGAAGACACACGACATGTCATTCACATGCCTACGCTTGGCCAGATTATCCCTAGTTAAGCTCTTATTATAGTAGATCAACCAGAGAAAAACATGAATATTGGGTGGAACTCGAATTTTCCAGATATCATCCTTGATAGTAGAAACTATCCCACCAAAGTTAATCATTTTATAGAATGATTTGACAGAATATTTGTTAGATGGTTCTAGCAACCAAACTGGCTGGTCTGGGGAATCAGACAGACATATTGGCTCAATCACTTTGATGAGCTCCTCCCATTTTTTAAGTGTTTTCCATCACACACCTTCTAAAAGTTAAGTGCAGTTCCCCATTCACCCAAACCTGTGCAAGAGTAGAGTTTTGTTGTTGACAGATAGTAAACAAGTCCCAAAATGAAGTTTTAAGAGAACAGTTCCCAACCCAGGTGTCATGCCAGAAGGCAATACTCTTACCATCTCCAGGAATCCATCTATAGAATTTTTTTGAGGCTGCAAGAGCCCAGGATAAACTTTTCGTAAAAGGGGACCCCAGGGTCACCCTAGTATTAAAGAGATTAGGGCTAGAAGTGTTATATTTGTAGTTTAACATCTTCTTCCAGTCACTATCCCTGTCATCATAGAATCTTTTTCCCCAAGAGGCCAGAAGGGCCATGTTGAATTCTCTAAAATTTGGAACCCCCATACCCCCAAACTCTTTCCTTATGGAAATCAACCCCCAATTAGCAAGGTGGTATTTATGATTATCACCCATATTCCCCCCAAAAAATGTGACATTTGAGATGTAATCATGTCAATAGCCCATTTGGGAAATTTCATAATATACATTAGGTAAGCAGGAGTGCTGGCAATGCAAGTGGTAAGTAAAATCAGTTTCCCTCTATAAGAGAGTAATCTCCCCAACCATCCAGAGATATTTTTGATAATTCTATCAATAATGGGTTGGAGGTCCTCCCTTCTAAGTTTTTTAAAGTGAAGGGGAACCCCAAGATACTTAAAGGGGAAATCCCCAAGCTGGCAACAGAAAACCTGAGCAAAATCCTTAGACAATTGATCAGAGATATTAATAGCATGAAGATCACTTTTATGGAAATTAATTTTCAAACCAGATAAATTTTCAAAACAGGATAAAATCCACTTCAAGTTCTTGGCATACTCCAAAGAGTTATCTAGGAACAAGATGGTATCATCAACATATTGCAGGCTGACTACCCCACCTGGAAAGACATGGGGTAGCAACCCACCAATTAAACCAATATTAGTAGCTTTATGAAGCATTTTAGAAAAAACATCAACTACTAGATTAAATAGGAGGGGTGAGTGAGGATCACCCTATTTCAATCCTTTTCCCCCAGAGAACTGGGGACCATTAGAGTCATTGATTCGAACCTGAAAAGTCCCTTGGTGGATAGTAGACATCACCCAGTTCACCCACTTATTACCAAAGCCTCTAGAAAGAAGCATTTCTTTCAGGAAGTCCCAATTGACTCTATCATATGCTTTCTCATAGTCAAGTTTAAGAATCAGGCCAGAAGATCCAGATCTACGAGTTTCATGAATGACCTCATGGGCCATAACCACACTCTCCAGAATGAATCTGCCTTTGATAAATGCAGTTTGGTTAGAGGAAATAAGCTTGTCACATAAGGGAGAAACCCTAGTAGTCATAGCTTTAGAGAAAATTTTAATAGCACAGTTACTAAGGCTGATAGGCCTAAAGTTCTTCATATCTCTGGCCATAGGTATTTTTGGAATAAGAGTAATGATGGCATGATTTAATTTATAGATATCAAGTCTACCACTCTCAAAGTCTCTAACCATCCACATAAAGTCATTTTTAATCAGCTCCCAAAAGGTTTGATAAAATAAAAAGGAAAGGCCATCTGGGCCAGGGCACCACAAGCATAGGAACTCATTACAGCTTGCTTGATTTCCTCTTCAGTAAAAGGTCTCTCTAAATGTTCTCTCTCACCATCATGGACTAACTCATCCTCTGCCCAAAAGTCAACATCCAAATGGATGTCATGTTTGGTTCAAAGGCAAACAAGTCTTTGTAAAAAGACGTGGCAACCTCAAGCATCTCCTGGGTCAAATTGACCACACCATCAGGACTGTTTAATTCAGAAAGATGGTTCTTCCTATGTCTGTGGTTAGCAAGGGCTTGGAAATAAGCATTATTCCTATCTCCCTCTAAGACTTTTCTGTCCCTAGATCTCTGCCAAAGAGCAGTCTCCTCTTTTTTCCACACTTCATCCAGTTCTTTTTTAATCTCCTTCATCCTGTCATAGTTAGAGATAGACAGTTGTTGGGTTTCTGATATCACATCAAGTTTGTCAAACTCCAAAAGGAGTGCCCTCTTTTTTTTCTTCAATGCAGCCTCTCTATTAATACTCCATCCTTTAGTTTTCTTCCTGAGAACTCTAGTCTTAAGCATCCAGTTATCAGCTGAGGATATGGATGAAGACACCGAATTCCAGGCATCTTCGACCATTTGATGAAAGCCTGGCTGGGAGAGCCACCATTTTTCAAACCTAAAAGGTTTGGGGTTGGATGGGGTTCTAGCACCAGTATCAATGACTAAGGGAGTATGATCACTCCCCACCCTGGGAAGGGCTGTCAGGGTGGAAAAAGGAAAATGGGCCTCCCAGTTCACAGAAATGAACACTCTATCTAATACAGCAAACACAGGGGAGGTCTGGTTATTAGACCATGTGAATATCCTGTTAGAGATAGAAATCTCCATCAAGGCCCATCTGTTGATCCAGTCATTAAACAAAAAAGCAGTCTGTTGATTAACTAAACCACTACTTTTTTCTGTATCATTCCTGATCAAGTTGAAGTCACCACAAATCATGATAGGATAAGAAGCATTAGATAACGTATCATGTAACTCAGCTATAAAGTCAATATTGAGTTCAGCATAAGCAGACCCATAGACTAGTACCATTTTCCAGACAAAACCATCAGTTTTATTTCTAACAGTAGCAATGATGGAAATTTTTTGGTTAATAAAACCCACCACCTCAAAAATAATTTTCTTAAAACCCACAAGGACCCCCCCAGCAGTATTATCAGCTGGCAAACAATGCCATATGAAATTATCAAATCTATCAATAGCTTTGAGGAAACCCTCAGAAATATGTTCCTTCTTTGTTTCTTGAAAACCAATAAAATCAGGATCATACTTAGCAATAGTATCACAAAGGCACTGTATCTTCCCATGTTGCCCTAGCCCTCTAATGTTCCAAATGAGACCTATCATACTAATTAATTTTGAAAGGGTGGGATAAGCCACAAGGCCTAGCTTTAGTTAGCACAGCAGGTGTCCCCCTAGTAGCATCAGAAGTGCCAACTGGCTCCAAGGGAAGGACATCCTTAGGTGTACTAGCTAAATCATTATAGTCAAAATCAATATTATCAGGAAGTACAATTTCAGGATTATTATTGGCAAAAACCAAACACCTCTCTTTCTCCACAGCAATCATATCATCAATGGCAAAAGACTTTTAATTATCACCCCCCAATTATTAAATTCATTTGACTCATTTGACTAGCAAGAACAGATTTATCCATAGTAGAAAAGGATTTACCTTTGAATGTTTGTGGGATCTCCAAGTTCTGCTTCCTTTTATATGCAGCCGCTTTCTCCATAATGTTCACATTGCCATGCCCTCTAGTATTAGGCCTTTTAGCTAGCACAGGACCCCATTTAGGTTTCTTCTCATGGATATTCTCATCATTTTGGGTTTGGTTAAGCGATTCCATCAGTGATCTCTTCCAAGACTCACTTTGTAAGGTTTGGACCGCCTCAAGAGGGAGAACCCCCAACTCTTCTTCCTTTGAATCCTCATTTTCAGAGTCAGAAACATCCACCGATCTTAATAGATCCTCACAGTATTCCATACTACCAGTTTTCTTCTCAGGCGTTATGTAAGCAGCAATTTCCCCAAGTGGAGTTTCTGGAATCCTCATTTTCCCCTCTTTCTTTTCCTTCCCATCAGAAATGTGGTTTTGTTCTTTGAGGATACCAGCAAAGCCAGTGTGCCCAGCAGATGATGAATCCTCAGAATCAACAGAAGCCAAAGCACACTTCATGATGAACTCCTCTTGATCAGTATCATTTCTATATCCCATAGGTGTAACCACCCCCTTTTGACTACCAGACTTGTTTGAAGTTAACTGTTTAGTTGTAAAATTAGCTTTGTCTAGTTCATCAATTGCCTGATCATCTTCACCTGATCCTTCAGAAGCATGCTCCTCTTGAGATCCATTCTCTTTTTCAGTCTGTTCTTCCTCAACACCCTCATCCTCCTCATTACCATCCTCATCCTCATCCAAGTCAATGACAGAGTCAACACCTCCCGCTTGCTCAAAACCTTCCACAGTAAAACCAAGTAGAAACAGTTTTTTCTTCATCTCAATCAATCTCTCAAAAGGAATCTTGGTTGGGTCTCTGCAGGCTATTTTGATTCCGACATTCTCAAAGAAAGTTCTAAACATACCATTCCAGTCCACATCTATAAGCACTCCAAACAGTGAAGCAATTTGGGCAAACACCTTCCAGGTACACCACTTGGGAGGAATCCCTCAATCAGCACCCATGCTTCAATCAACTCTCCGAAAGGCTCATCCCCCCTTTCCATTCAGTCAGTGTCACATTCACATCTTGCGGCAGGGAGAACCCAGGTAATTCGATGAGGTCCTCCACTTTCTTCCAAGGGGGAAATCTAACTAAAAACGTCATACTGGAGATCCCTCTGATTTGCCAAGGCTAGTGTTTAGTTTTGCAAAAAGTAGCAGATAACAGTTCCATCAGCTTAGCACAGTCCACTTCTCCTTTCAGAATGTTAACCACCGCACAATTATGGAAATTTAGCCATTTCGACTCATTTGCGACAGGAACATCTACATGGTAGAAACCAAGGCCTTGAGCTCCACTACCAAAAAAGGCAGCATTAGGTTGAATCTTAGACCACACGGCACAATTATTTACATTGTGATTCTGTTGACAAATAAAGCAGGCTTTTGGCTTCACGCAATTCCCCACATAATGGCCAGGTCCACCACAATTAAAACAAATCATGTCCTTATACCTAGGATCAAAGACTTGTTCCACATCGACCTCGATGGACTGGGATGATTGTACCTGAGCGGAACCAGCAGTGGATGTTGTAGATCTGGTAGGTTTGGGGGCAGGGACAGATTCCTTTGCAACAGGGACAGTTGTTTTCCGCCCAACAAAAGAAGTGGGTTTCTGCCCCACTCCTTTTGACTAACCAGCAGCAAGATTGCCGCTCCCTCCTGCACGGCGTTCGGCCATCTTCACCCCTCGCTTGATAGCTTCCGCAAAAGAGATTGAACCAGGGCCAATTCCTTCACGAACAACTTTGATTTGTTTTGGAGGTGGATCAAATGGTCGACGGGACGCATGGAAACAATCCACAACCGAGAAGGAGTTTTTCTCAACCAAATCTCTCCGGATCCAGCAAAGGAATCCGGTTTTCGGTGGAACTTGTGGTTGCAGGGTAGGGTTTCTAGGGTGTCGGCGGCAAGGGGGGGGGGAGGGAATGAGCCAGAGCTAGCCAAAGTGCTCCTCCACATTATCTAGGGAATCAGTTTTATGTATTCCCCCCGCCCTTCCCGCTTTCTCGCCCACAACACGTAAATTGAGTGTGGGGCCATTGACACCTGGATTTAGAGAAGGGGCATGACAGAGCGGCTCCTCCCCAACTTTTCGGATAGCTTTTAAACTAAGGCCAAGCCCCTCGCCGGAGATCAACTCCGACAAGGTCTCACTAGCTGCAGAAGCAGCAAAGGAATCCTTACTATTACTAACAACAGGAGGGAGAACCCTCGAATCTAACCCAAAATCCTGAAGATGCATTTGAGAAATCTGATCATGACAAGCCTGAATCCCACGATGGCGCAAACGAAAATTCCTCAAACGATCCTTAATAGTCGAATTAGCACGAAGGTGCAAACCTAACTCACCAGGCCAAGGCGGGGGATCGATGGGTCGTCGCTGCGTCTGAACCAGTTGGGGCAGCCGATCTACTAGCGGCGTGGGGGCCAAACTGTCCCCAACGGGATGAACTCCGGCGGAATGTTGGCGATTCCCTCCCATGATGTGTTGGGGAACATAGTAATTTCAAACATTTTCCTACGCACACGCAAGATCATTGTGATGCATAGCAACGAGAGGGGAGAGTGTGATCTACGTACCCTTGTAGATCGACAACGGAAGCGTTTGGTTGACGTAGTCGTATGTCTCCACGGCCCGACCGATCAAGCACCGAAACTACGGCACCTCCGAGTTCTAGCACACGTTCATCTCGATGACGATCTCCGGACTCCGATCCAGCAAAGTGTCGGGGAAGAGTTCCGTCAGCACGACGGCGTGGTGACGATCTTGATGTACTACTGTCGCAGGACTTCGCCTAAGCACCGCTACAATATCATCGAGGACTATGGTGGAAGGGAGCACCGCACACGGCTAAGAATATGATCACGTGGATCAACTTGTGTCTCTAGGGGTGCCCCTTCCTCCGTATATAAAGGTTCAAGAGGGGGAGGCTGGCCGGCCATCATAGGGCGCGCCAGGAGGAGTCCTACTCCCTCCGGGAGTAGGACTTCCCCCCCAATCCTAGTTGGAATAGGATTCGTGAGGTGGAAAAGAGAGAGAGAGAAGGAGGGGGCGCCGTCCCCCTCTCTCCTTGTCCTATTCGGACTAGGGGGGAGGGGCGCGCGGCCCAGCCCTGGCCGCCTCTCCTCTTCTTCCACTAAGGCCCACTAAGGCCCATATAGCTCCCGGGGGGTTCCGGTAACCTTCCCGGTACTCCGGTAAAATCCCGATTTCACCCAGAACACTTCCGATATCCAAACATAGGCTTCCAATATATCAATCTTTATGTCTCGACCATTTCGAGACTCCTCGTTATGTCCGTGATCTCATCCGGGACTCCGAACAACCTTCAGTACATCAAAACGTTAAACTCATAATATAACTGTCATCGAAACCTTAAGCGTGCGGACCCTACGGGTTCGAGAACAATGTAGACATGACCGAGACACGTGTCCGGTCAATAACCAATAGCGGGACCTGGATGCCCATATTGGTTCCTACATATTCTACGAAGATCTTTTATCGGTCAGACCGCATAACAACATATGTTGTTCCCTTTGTCATCGATATGTTACTTGCCCGAGATTCGATTGTCGGTATCCAATACCTAGTTCAATCTCGTTACCGGCAAGTCTCTTTACTCGTTCCGTAATACATCATCCCGCAACTAACTCATTAGTTGCAATGCTTGCAAGGCTTAAGTGATGTGCATTACCGAGAGGGCCCAGAGATACCTCTCCGACGATCGGAGTGACAAATCCTAATCTCGAAATACGTCAGCCCAACATGTACCTTTGGAGACACTTGTAGAGCACCTTTATAATCACCCAGTTACGTTGTGACGTTTGGTAGCACACAAAGTGTTCCTCCGGCACACGGGAGTTACATAATCTCATAGTCATATGAACATGTATAAGTCATGAAGAAAGCAATAGCAACATACTAAACGATCGGATGCTAAGCTAATGGAATGGGTCATGTCAATCAGATCATTCAACTAATGATGTGATCCCGTTAATCAAATGACAACTCTTTGTCCATGGTTAGGAAACATAACCATCTTTGATTAACGAGCTAGTCAAGTAGAGACATAGTAGTGACACTCTGTTTGTCTATGTATTCACACATGTATTATGTTTCCGGTTAATACAATTCTAGCATGAATAATAAACTTTTATCATGATATAAGGAAATAAATAATAACTTTATTATTGCCTCTAGGGCATATTTCCTTCACGATGGTGGCCTGATGTTAAGCCTCGAAGGATTCCCGTCCTGAAGTTCTCCCAACGGGCAGCCTGCAGCGGATCCGGCGACTCCGCCTCCTGGATCACCCAAACCAGCAGTTCCACCTCCTCGCAGCCGTCGTCGCCGATGAAGCGCGTGCGCTCGACGAAGTTCGCATGCCGGAGGATGTGCATGTAGATCTCCCCCCACTCTTCACGGTCGGGGAAGCGCTCCCGCACCACCCGACGCATCTCACGGCGGGCCTCCGGCGAGTTCGGGTCGATCTCGGGCAGCTGAGCCACCGCGGGGGGTGGAAGTGCCCGTGGCTCCGCTATCCATGCCGCCATCATAAGCCGACGAACCCGAACACCGCGTCGACGCGCTCCAGCCATGTGGATACTCAGATGGGGATCTGGGGCAGGGAGGACTCGGTGAGATGCGGGGGTGGGTGGGAGGTGGAGTTGGCTTTAATGGCGGTCTCGCCGCTTCAACCGAGGGGGAGGGGAGGGGGAGAGAAGGGTCCATCCTCGAGCTCATACAAATAATTCGAAATATCGTTTCAAAAATATAGATGTATCTAGACATGTTTTGGTATATAGATATATCCATTTTTAGACAAATGGAAGTCAAGTATTTTGGAACGGAGGGAGTAGGAAGCAAAACCTTTAACCAACGCGGCAACGCCAAATTTGCATCAGATTGACATGCTTCTACTTTTGTTTGTAATTACTTTATGTTTCCATTGATTAGAGAATTTGCTTATGCGGTGAATGTCTTTTTTTGCGATGGTTATGCGGTGAATGACTGCTCCAATATTTTTGAATTTTTTGTCCTACCGTTATATTATGTTTAAGAAGCATCAAGATCTTGCTCCCATCGACTAAACAAAGGGAATCGTTTGGGTTCGGCGTGCTGGCCCAACGCTCGGCTGGTCGCTTTCCCAGCTACGCTCATGAGGCCACACACACAGCTCATCGCCCACCCGCCGCTTCCTTTAGAAAGTCTATCCTCCACGCACTTCTTTTTCCTCATGCCTCGCATCTCTCCTCCCAAATCCTAGTCCACCATGAAATCCCTCCCTCCTTTTTCCTCTGACTCCACGCCGGCGAGCAAGCCACTCCGGTTAGCCTGCGCCACCCCTTGAACCTCCCCCTTAGTCTATCCCCCACGATCCATGGCCACAGACGGCGGCGCTCTGGACCTGGCGATGTGTCGTGCTGCAAGGGGACAGGTTCCCGTGCTGGAACCGTCGCTGTGCTAACCATCGACGCGCCGTGCTGGAATCTGGCCACGCCGGTGCTGGAACCAATGAAGAAAATTGCTGGAACCGGCTACTCGATTTGTTACAACCGAGGATTCAAGTCGCTGCATCCATGGCGGTGGAGGTATTCTTTTGCTGGAACCCCCGAGTTGATTTGCTGGAACCGGCTACTAGATTTGCTGGATCCGGCAAAGTTTTTTGTTGTGGCCGTCAGCAGCGACGCATGTGTTTTTGTTGTAACTGGTGTATGTTTTTCCTACCATCGGTGATTTGATTTGCTACAATCGTTTCATTTTTTGCTAAATTTATTCACAGTCGAGCTATGTCCTGCGAACGGCGGCAACCTTTTTTGCTGCAACCATTGTAGTTTTTGCTACGTCCGTCGAGGATTTTTGCTACATCATTTTTTCATGGTGGAGCTGCAAGCTCGACGGCGGCGAAGATGATTTTGTATTGCAACCGTCATTTCTTTTTGCTACGACCTATGGAATTTTTGCTACATACATTCATTTTTTTTTATTTTTTCTGAGATGGCGTGCTTCATCTGACGATGGAAGACAGATGGAAGACAACGAGCGCGGCGGCGTGGGGGAGGATGTCGGTGCTGTCGGGCCTCGCCGGGGGCACATGCACGCGGTGGCTGGGGCAGAGGCATCTCGCATCGGACGAGTGGATCTGAAACTGAAGGAGACGGGGGAAGAAGACGATGACGTGGGGATGAGGGGGCGAATCGAACAGTTGTTTAGCTGCTGGATCGCACGGCTGGGTAGGGACCGGCCCAAATTTGGGCCGGTGCGCCGGCGCCTATCAGGCCCCCTAAACAAATAGAGAATTGCTTCAAATATGCTTCCGTAAAAAAAAATTCACATGTTTAAGAAGAATCACGCTCTTGCTTTTATATACTATTAGAGAATTGCTTTGAACTTTCTTCTGTCAAAAAGTAAAAATATTCCACAAGTTTTAAAAGCATCATGATCTTGCTTCCATCGGCTAGATGACTACTTCGAACCTTCTGTAATTTTTTTTTAAAATTCCACATGTTTCGGAAGCATTGCGATCTTTGCTTCGATCGACTAGAGAATTCCTTCTAACCTTCTCCCGTCAAAAAGGAAGAATATTCCACTTGTTTTAGAAGCATCACGGTCTTGCTTCCATCGACTAGACGACTACTTCGAACCTTCTTCTGTTAGAAAAGAAAAATATTTCACATGTTTTGGAAGCATCACGATCTTGCTTCCATCGACTAGATGACTGCTTCGACCATTCTTCTCTCAAAAAAGAAAAACGTTCCACTTGTTTCGGAAGCATCACGATCTTGCTTTCATCGACTAGAGAATTGCTTTAAACCTTTTTCCGTCAAAAAGGAAAAATATTCCACATATTTTTATAGGCATCAGGATCTTGCTTCCATTGACTAGACGGCCGCTTCGAACCTTCTTCTCAAAAAACAAAAAACATTTCACATGTTTCGGAAGCATCATGATCTTGTTTCCATCAACTAGAGAATTGCTTCCATTTTTTTATTTTACTTCCATTAAAAAGAAAAATATTTTGTCATAGTTACACTGGTTCATATGAATTCTTGGTTTGTTTACAAAGAGAGAAAAGGTTCTCTACTGCCAGGCAAAGTCAAATTGCACCCAAGCGTCGAATTTCAGTAATTCAAACGTCAACTATAGCCATCATGTGATGGAAGGCGTGATCCATGTTGCTGGCGGGTAGAAGCTGCAGTGCCCCTGCCCAAGCCCCTCGATCTTCTTCACTGTGCCGTCTTTGAGGCTGTATACTCTACAGCCTGAAGCATCATGAGTTATGGAGGAGCTAAGTAGTGACAAATCTGCTTCCAAGTAAGAGTATCAATTGTTTTGCATTGTACAGTTTTGAACTGCGAAATTGAAAGAAATAAGACAAGTCGGTACCTAGGGCAGCGGGATTGGTGGCCTTTCTTGGAAGACATGCGTCGTCGCTATGAGAATGGGAACGGGAGTCATGGAAGGCACTAGTTAGAACCGGGCAATAGCACCGGTTCGTAAGGCCCTTTAGTGCCGGTTCGGTAACCGGCACTAAAATGTGGGCACTAAAGGCCCCCCCTTTAGTACCGGTTCAGCACGAACCGGTGCTAAAGGGCAACCACGTGGCACGAGCCAGCTTCGGGGGCAGGGAGACCTTTAGTACCGGTTGGTGTCACCAACCGGTATTAAAATGTTGGGGAGGTTTTGGGTTTATGATTTCTTTTTCATTTAATTTTGTGTTTTCCATTTAATTATTTTTCGTTTGCTGGTATTTTACGATACTACATATTGTACACGTTATGCATATATATAAATAGAATTTCTAGTAGAACCGATCATAATATATATATATATATATATATATATATATATATATATATATATATATATATTCATCACCCAGGATGCAGAATAAGTTATTCTTCACCTGAGGTAATCTTACAATCATTTCAGAATTAAATTACATTTGGAATTCAAATAGTTACATTTCTATTGATTCACTACGTAAAATTTGACATAAGAAATTAAAAATATAGGTCATAAGACAAGAAAATTTACAGTTTATGTGTATTTTAGACTATGTTTTTACGTTTGTAATTTTA
>NC_057800.1:35364805-35380202 GCF_018294505.1 Triticum aestivum | reverse complement strand
ATATAGGGCTGTACTATTCTGTTACCGGTAACAGAATATTATTCTGTTACCCTCGCCCCCTATAAGGCGCGATGCGTCCACGACCGACCCAGCCCCAATCCGACTCGCTTCCTACCGCCGGAGGCAGCCGGAGCGAGGGAGCCCGCGGCGCCGTGATTGGCCGTTGCCTCCTCGTTCCTTCTGTCGCCGGATCCATCGTCGGGGTCGTCATCCCCGCCTCCTGCCTCCCTCCGTCGCCGGATCCATCGTCGGGGTCGTGATCCCCGCCTCCTGTCTCGCTCCACCGCAGGATCCATCGACAGGGCCGTGATCCCCGCCTCCTGCCTCCCTCCGTCGCCGGATCCATTGTCGGAGCCATCATCCCTGCCTCCTGCCTCCCTCCGTCGCCGGGTCTCCTTCTCCGGGGCAGTTATCCCCGCAAGGTGCTTCCTCTACGAACCTCTTCGCCAGACGTCCTCCACAAGCAGGTGCTGCGTCAATGGTGCCGCCTCGCAAGAACATGCCAGTAAAATGCCCACATGAGGTAGAAGAAGAAGACAGTACACTGGAGGTAATGTCTGCTCCCCATGTTTGTGTCACTCCATCAGTTCGTCAGTCCTGCTATGAAGAAGAACCTGATGGTACATTGCAAATGCTAGCATCAGTTCATTGACACCCCTGCCACTTGATGCACGATTAGGATGTCGAGTTACTGTCAGTGCATCTAATATGCTATCTTCAGTTCAAGTTAAAAAAAATAACACATATGCGTCAGTCCAGGTATAGTGACAAGGTTCAGCTACCGCTGAGAGTTGTATGTTGTTATTCCTAAGAGTACAAGTCATGTAATTGCGTCAGTTCGAACGAGTAACAAAACTGTTACCAAAAAAATATATATAATTGCTACACAATAAGTTCAGTGATACATAAGCTAGCAGTACTTGTAATGTATATGCACTGATGCACGATTAGGATGTTGAGGTTACTGTCAGTGCATCTAATATGCTATCTTCAGTTCAAGTTAAAAAATAGCACATATGCGTCAGTCCAGGTAGATAGTGACGAGAGAGTGCCACAGTTACACAGTAAGTTCAATGATACATAAACTAGGAGTACTTCTAGTGTAGTTGCATAAGTTACAGAAGAACAAAGGAGAAGTCATGCATGAGTTCAATGTCAAGTTTACAAAACAGTGCTAAAAAAATAGTACATCAGTACATCCGTGTTTGAACATGAACGTTCATCAGTTCGACTGAAAACGAAACCAGATTAATCCCAAAAACTTTTGAATGTTGTTTGCAGAAGCATGCAAGGCGGCGCACGCAACAAGCATTTCATGAGCAAAACAGATATGGGGCACCACCTGGTTGGGTAACACCAGAAATACCGCCTGGATATTTCAACAGTACATGCAGATTTGAAGATACACCGCAATCATCAGAAGCACGGATAGGTCCTTCTATATAGCAAACAACAATGCCTGGGAATGCAAGCTTTGCCGCTGCTGGGTTGCAACTAGGCCAACAATATCACCAACAACAAATGTTTTCCTTCCCCAGCGCATGCAAAAAGCCAAGGACAAGAAGGCTTCCACCAGTCGCTCCGTCAACATCAATCATCCGTGCTGCAAAAGCAGTTGCGACGGGAAGATCACGGCAAAAAGACAGAAATTTTGGCCACTCTAGCAGGTTCAAAAGTACAAGATATGAGCCATATAGACAGGAGCAACATCACAATGAATCTGAGGAGAGACGTTCGTACAACGAGAGACGGAGATCTTCATCATCGTTGCTCCCTCCAAGAGATGCATTGCTGCATGTGCCAAGGGTGACACCACCGGCGCCCATAAACCAGGGAGAACAACAAACACCAAAGACAGCGCAGAGCTATACACATGTAAGTATCCATATAGAAAAAATACAAGCACAGTCCATACCATGGTGCTGTGACCACCCCATCTAACATTTTTGTTTTGTCACTGTTGTGTGCATCCACCTGACATTGAAGCTTATGTTCTGCCAAGGCTAGAGATGAGGTTTGAAACTTTCGAAGAAACTAAGAACTTCTACAACGTATATGCAAAGCATGATGGTTTTGCTGTCAGGGAAGGCCCCAGGTTTAAGACCAGAGCCTACCTTTATTGCACGTGCCATGGAGTTTATGAATCAAAGGTGTCTGAAGCAAATAGACAGCGTAACAAGACGACAGCCAGAACTAACTGTGGGGCTAAAATGAGGCTGAAGAAGGAAAATGATGGAACATTTATCGTAAAAGAGATAGTCTGGGAACACAACCACATGCTACAGCTCACCGCAGAAATGCTTGTCTTCTTGCACTCCCACAAAAACTTTGACAAAACAATCTTGGAGTACGTCAAGTACCTGCAGTTCAAAGGCATTGAACACGCGCAAATCATGAGCATTCTGGGCGGTGATGACCCTGGTAGCTACTTCCTCGAAATGAATGCCAAAGACCTGATTAACCTGTAAGTACAAACTTGTTCTCCTCCCATAAACCGCCTACGTCTTTTTTCCTCTGTCAGTACAAACATATCAAGCAACGCATGACCTGACGCCAGTTCAACATGCATTTTCAATGAACTTTTTATATGCAGGAAAGCAAAGAATTCAAGGATTGATGATGTGGATGATGTCCTAAAGACTGTCAACTTCTTTAGGGAGATGAAAGCTATAAACAGGGAATTCCTCTGTGACATGCAACTCGATGAGTCCGACAGAGTTAAGAACATATTCTGGGCGAACACAAGCTGCCGAGGAGCGTATCAGGACTTCGGGGACTGCGTAACGTTTGACACAACATACAAGACCAACAAGTACCATATGCCACTTGGGGTGTTTGTCGGAACTAACAACCACTTACAGACTACATTCTTTGGTTTTGCCCTGATAAGAGATGAGGATGCAGATTCATTCAAGTGGCTGTTCAGGACATTTTTAAGGTGCATGAGAAGGAAGGCTCCTACATGAATTCTCATAGGTACACTCGCTAAAACCACCCCCAACCACCACCCCCCTACCAAAAAAGAAAAGGAAAATAACACAGTAAAAATGTTGTGTCAGTTGTATTGGTATATATGCACAACCATCTGCTGACCACTCCGAGTCTATTTTCTCATTACCAGACCAGTGCCAGGCAATGGCTTTGGCGATCGCAGATGTTTTCAAGACCACAGTACATAAGCTATGCCACTGGCACATTATGAAGAAGTACAGGGAACACCTCGCGTACCTGTATTTCCTGCACGAGGACCTTAAGGATGAATTCACATCAATTCTCAACTGGCCCCTCATGCCAACTGGGTTTGAGGATGCCTGGAAAAGACTCATGGATAAGTACAACCTCCACGATGATGCCACAATGGTGGGCATGTGGAACGAGCGTGAGAAATGGATATCAGCCTACTTCAAAGAAATTTTCTGCGCCAAAATGACATCCACACAGCGAAGTGAGAGCATGAACTATGTGCTCAAGAAGAACTACGTAAATGAGAGACATAACCTACACCGGTTTGTCAGCCAGGTAAACTCCTGCGTCAAAACCAGGAGGCAGACAGAGAACCAGGAGACAATGGGTAACCGGGTATAGCTCTATCACTTGTCATAAGACAAAAAATTACATGCTTACTAAAGTAAAAACTTTATTAGAAGTTTTTCCTGCGAGAAAACTAACAATTTGGTCATCATTCTTGCATCTGCAGAAGGAACAAAACACGCTGACCTTCTATGGGTTTGACACCCAGATGGCAAAGCTGTACACGCGAGCTGTGTACAGCGAGATCAGAGATAGGGTAAAACTAAGCACTCTCTTCACGGCGACAGAGACAAAAGAGCCCACAAAGTACCTAGTGTGCTACAACCACCCGCAAAAACTGTCTGTGTGGGCTCAGCACGCGTTCCAGGTGGTTGCAGACCCCGTGGGAGAAACATATGAGTGCGAGTGCAGGCTATGGGACCACACAGGTGAGGAATACAAAAAAGATGTTACATACTGTACTACTTTTTTTGCAAAGTTTTTGTTCGAATGAAATGACAAAAAACATGCACCTCTTCCAAAAACAAATACAGGTCTTTTTTGCGTGCATGTCCTGTGCATGATGCAGACAATTAAGGCTGAAAGTGTTCCAGAGAAATACATACTCAGGAGATACACCAAATGCCCGAACATCCAGCCAACATTTGACAGAAATGACTTGAGGACAGTAGCATGAAACAAGGCATCCCAATACTGCATTGAAAGCTCACTGCTGACGCTGAACATGAGGGTGCACAGAAAAAGCTTGAGAAGCCAAGAGCAAATGGCAAGGACGCGGGTCGTCATGGACAAACTTGAACAAGAACTCGACGCCATGCATTCTGCTGAAAATGGAGGTGTCGCGGACAATGAAGCCATTGAGCAGGATATTGCTACAATGTGGTCCGAGATGAACCATATGGGAGCTATTGACCCGTTTGAGAACGAGGAAGAGGAGCAGCAGCAACCGGAGCTTGCCTGTGTGCACACTCAAGAGCACCGACAAACTCACATGCGAGATCATGAACTTGATGGTGCTGTAGGTGAACGACATGACAATAGCACATCCTACCAGCAGCAGCAGGAAAGGGTGATTAAACCCCCAATATTCTCAAACACAAAGGGGAGGAAGATCAAGACGCAAGCAGAAGCCAAAAAGCCACCACGCCCCATCAAGCGCGTGGAATTTGGCCCGGACGGCAAACCCCTCGGGGTAAGGGCATGCGGATTCTGCAACGTCGTGAGCAACCATAACTACCGCACATGCCCACTCCGCATAGATGCCACTGTCAACAAGAACAAGCAGATTGGAGCCACCCAGCTTTCTACCAATGGAGACAACACACGTAACAGCTACACTTGCCGCAAGTGTGGCGGAACTGACGGACATAATGCCCGCACGTGCAAAGTGGGCAAGGAGGTCAGTGGAGCTGAACATAAACAGGGCAAGGTACAGAGTTCCAAGCAATCAAATGAAGACGATGAAGAAGAAGAGTTTGATGAGAATGACGGCCAATTAGACAAAGACAATGAAGATGACAGTGTCGGGGGCGAGGAAACTGAAACTGACGATGAAGCTGCCAAGGCTCAACCTAGAAAGAGCGCCGGCAAGGCACAACATTCGGGGACAGTTAGGAGAAGCTCAAGACTGAACAATACATAGTGGTTATCCTGCTGCGTCAACTAAAAAATAACCTTTGTAGTCTCAGTTGAATCAGCACACAATGAGGAAGCATTTCACAAAACACCGTCGTTTACCAAAACACTGTCGTCAATTTCTCGATCAGAACTAAAGTTATTTTTTAGTACAACTAAGTTTACTCGGTAAGTGCTATGATGATACCAATTAATGCATTGAGAAAGAAATAGTTTTGAACTTAATAGGAATATCTCTTAAACGTAGCTAATTTAAACCAGTACTTTAACTCTTACTATGAAGTTCAACTACTAAAGTTCAAGAAGTTCAAAAAGAAATTTGGCACTAAAATTTTGAAAGCCTTACGCTGAATGAGACTTCAAATCAGTACTAACAGAACTATATCATAAGTACAAGAAAAAGAGAGTACAGAAACTATAAAGGTCCAAGTTAGGATGGAATCACATAAAAATAAAATAGATCTCACTTTCTGAGCAATAACTCGAAAATACACTTGGAAAAAAAATTGTTTTCAGTTCAACTACTATATAAGTCTTCAGTACAAAAAAAAAACTTAACCAAAACAAATTCCCGATGAAACAGTGCCACACTTAAAACACAACACAAAATATACTAGTTATTACATAGTGCTCAACAAGACATCAAACACTACAAAATAGAGCCTACAATGTTTTCAAGAGATATATCACACAACTATCCAATTCACTATGCAAATGATGACCATTTATCCTTTGCATCAGGAGCCAAAGCCTGAACCTCCTTGGGAAGCTCCATCACCATAATATGGTTATTACGGTTGAACACAACTCTATACAGATCCTCAGCATTCCAATCAACAATGCGTGGCTGCAAAACAATAAAACAAATTATCAAAAATCATGACACATAAAAAAAGGATGCACAATAAGCCAAAAACAGAAAGTGAAAAGCTCAACAAGAAACCCACGTCATTATCTCGAATGTTCTCAACGATCTTTTCACCATCATAGCATCCCGCATACTTCAGAGTATAATGGCCACATTCATTCGGCCCTTGAAGTGGAACCTTGACAAACGTTGGTTTCTTTGCAAACAGCTCCCAATTGGGCTGCTTGCTCGCATTGTACTGAGCATCACCATACACAGCCTTCATTACTTTGACCAATCTAGAAATCTGTAAAAAAACAAAACAACCCACACAGTTTTAGGTCTTAGAAACAGCAGAAACAAAGATGCAGAAATATTAATCCAGTACAAATAATAAATGTCACTCACAATCTTCTCGTAGTCTTTGTGATAGGTGTTCTTCGAAGGACGGTGGTTCTTCGGATAAGGTAAAGAGTCAAGGATGTCAACGCTACTTCGGTACCGATTGATGACATATAAGGAATAGTGGCTCACTTTCCTATCCTTTGATAAAACCATAGGCTTGAATAGAGGCATCATGATCTAAAAACAAATGACCAAAAAAGAGATGTTAAATATTCAAAGTAAAAACCAGCATCACAACAAACAAATAAAAACCAAAAATCAGCTAGTAGATCTCACAAGGTCGGCACTGAGCAAGTCTTCATTAGCTTTAACATAGCTCTTGAAATCTCTCGCTGCACTCTCCACATTAAACACTTTATTTTCATCCTCGTAAAACGAACAGTCAAGCACAACCTGCAAAAAAGCCAAAATAGAAAATAGACAGCGGAAAAAGAATCAACAAGCAAAGTATTATTAAAAATCATAAAAACAATAGACAGTCTTGTTCAACATAAAGAAACCAATCTGATTGATTACCGTGATGAAATATGGACTCAGCAATATCCTTTTCCCAGATGCGAAATCAACATTTCTATCGGGATCTTGCTTCCAATCATCAATGAGGAAGTCAATTACATCACCCTCCATCATTTTCCCAGGTGAAAAAACTTCCCAGATGCGATTCCCAGTGAAGTTAGTTACATTTCCATCAGGCTGAGGTATCATTGAGAATGTATTCCTGCAGCACACACAAGAACAAAAAGAAGGTGAAGCAAGATAAGGCATTCATAGCAGTTCGAGTTGTATAAAAAGGGACAGTTCATGCCATATTTATCTAGCAGTTACAAACAACAGAAGAAAAGGAAGAGGAAAAATAATGAGAGATACTCACTCGCCATACTTCTCACGCCATTCATTACTAAGCAACAGATTATACAACCCGCGAGCCTTGTCCAGGTGAGGGAATTTATAAGGGTGAAGCTGCTGCACAGGGGAGCAAAACTTTATAGGAGCTCTGGGCGCACGCTTCATGCTTACAAAATTGCCAGAATCCAAAGTGGGATCTTTCCTAGCACCACCAGCTCTACGAGCCACTATTCCAGCAAGGGGAGATAAACCTTTGGCAGCAGCGCTCCTCGTGACTCTTCCAACGCCAGCAATCTTGTCAAACACATCATCATCACTATCTATCAATTCCACAATGGGATTCTTGGGTGTAGTAGGGCTATCTGCACAAGCAGCCGTAAAACCTCTCAGAGCTCCCAACCGCCCCTTCATAACACCAGATCTTTTCTTTTCGGGAGAACGCCCCTGGCTAAGATCAATAGCTACGCGCTCGAGCTCCAAGAACTGGCTACGAAAGAACCTGTAGTCATGCTCACCAAGATCCAGCCACTCACCTGAAAAAAAAGAAGACCGCACAAAGCGTAAGTTCAAATACATATTTCATGAAAGTACTAATAGATAAGTACAAGCTGCAAAAAAATTACAAAAGTCCATGCACACGTACAGGGTTCGATGCCAAACAAACCCCGAAAGTCAACATCAAACACATTGCTAGTTGCGCAGGTATACAACAAAGTCTTCCTAATGTCCAAATGTCTTCATGGCTGTAATCGGCCATTTCAATTACACCATCCTCCCGGCAATAATAGGTCTTGCAGTTTTGTAGCATAAAGAATCCAGAATCATGCCTGTAAACAAAGGAAAAATCAAAAAAATGGTACAACACAAAATCCAAAAAATACAGGAACGACATCCTCCATCAACGAAAACAACCAGCAAAAATCATTAAAAACGGATACTCACGTGTTTTCCTGCCGAGGCACCCGCACAAACTCGCAAGAGAGACCATCAATATGCGCCGGTGAGAACGGTTTGGCCCTGTCTACACTGGACTCCCTCCAAAGCTTCTTTATATTATCTGTCATATTCCTTAAGAATCTAACTGCATCACCCCAGGTTTCATCACGGAGTGAATCAAGACACTTGAAACGACGGAACTTCAAATTCAGAACAACCAAGCACCAATGCCCAGATACTTCACTAGGCTTCATGGTAGCCACAAATGACGGCGGATCAAATGTAGGGAAAAGAAGCTAAAAAAATCGCAGAGGAAAAATGAATTTACCAAACAATAAAATAAATGAGGGAAATTGAAATTCATAAGTACAAACAAAAAAAATCAAATAATCATAAAGAAGTTATATCCACCGCCCAAAATTAAGGAACAATCATATCAGTTCAATTCCCTTGCAACAATAAGTATATCTTTAATAAAAGAAGCACAGATCAAGTTCATTCCCCACACCTCCCAAAACTGCAAAGAAAACATGACAATTATAGTTAATGAGTACAAAAAGTCCAAGTTCACCTACTTGGTCAAAACCATCAGCACCTGATCTTGTGAACCAATTTAGCACATTGGAATCAATATTTCCATCACGGATCTTGGTCTATTGTAAAAAAAGAACAACAATAGTTTGAAAATTGGCAAAACAAGTTATCATCCTATTTACAAAAAAAGAAAAATACTGACCGTCACCCATCTGAGAACTATCAACCTGTTAGTGTCTCGGTACTTCTGACGTAGAGAATATAAAACAACATCAGCACTGTCTGAGTTGAGCATGCCAGTGGGGACAAACGCTTTAGCAATAGAACCAACACTCGCATCACATTCTTTATTTTGAAACATCGGCTTGTGACTAGAAAAACACAAAATATTACATGAATTAAAACTACTGCAACAACAACAATAATCAAACTAGAGAAAGAAAAAGAGACAAAAAATGGTACGGGCAAAATCCCAAACTAACCATTTCGTACGGTTCGTCCGCAACCTCGTAACAGCGAAGAAAAACGTATCAACCTTAACAACATTACCACTTTCTTCTTGCAGAAAATGATGAAAAATAATAAGTTCAACAACTACAAGAGAACATGTCCAAAATGCCAAAATTGAGAAGTACACCCCATTTACAAGTCCTTACCTAGACTATCAGGGTTTGAGACGACGGTAGTTCCTGTGATGAGACCATTATGCCTCCAGCTTCAGGGTTTGACGATGGGACATCTTGAGAGGACACCAATATTGATGCGCTTTTAGGGTTTGTAGAAAGAAAATCCTGGGATGACAAGAGCGCCTCCTGCGTCAAGGGGTCAGAAGAAATTGACAGAAGTAAATCATCATCCTCGGATGGCACCTCCTCCATGCTAGAAGCATATTGCAATGCATCACCGTAATCAAGACCTCCAGGCGGGAAATTCTTCGGCGGCAAATCTTCACAACCAGAAACATTTTCATTCCCAGCAATACCAACACCAGGCGATTTGGCATCAAGTATGCTGGCAGCACCAGCATCCTCATCAGCCACTTTGGTACCAACATTGCACCCACTACTCAATGGAACATCATGAGCATCATCTCCACCACTAAGGACAACCTCACGCTCAACAATAGTAATCTGATGAAAAATAAAAATTCAAAAAAAGTAAATAATATGAACAAAACTAACAATAAAAAATAAACTACCAATAGGTGCACAGAAAAATAAACCTTGGAAGCATTCACAGCAACATCATCGAACTTGCTGCTGCTAACATTCAAAGTGACATCACCAACAGGCAAACAAGGCTCATCGCCAACAATAGGACCCTGATTCAAATGTAATGAGACAAAAAACAATGCTATTATGAGCAACAATAAACGGTGTGGGATAGAAAAATGAACAAGCAAGACACATCGGTGCGCATGAAATTTTAAGAAAATATTAATAAACACAATGAAAATAAAAATAACCTTGCACTTATTAGTGGATAGATCATTAACTCCACCGTCAACAGCAGCCTCAACATTATGACTGGTCTCCTGCATGAAAAGAAAAATTAATAAACAGATGTAGATCAGGAAGTTCAACTACAATACTGACAGCGGAACAACATAGTAAAAAGATACAAACAATGAGGACTGACTCACATCAACAATAGGGTGCTGCGAGCCAACATCGTTCGTACACTGATCAGAAACATTAGCCTCAGTACCATCATCAGCCCTGCTGTCGGTGCCAGCAGCCTCATCGTGATCAAACTGCATGAAAGAAAATTATTAATAAAATAGATGAACATGAGGAAGTTCAACTACAACACTGACATCCGGACAACAACATAAAAATTGCAAAACACCAAGGACTGACTCACATCAACATCAGGACGCTCAAAGCCAACATCATTCGTTTCGTGGTCAAAAACATTAGCCTCAGTACCATCACCAGCCCTGCTGTCGGTGGCAGCAGCCTCATCCTGCTCAAACTGCTTGATAACAACATTTGCACTTTCTTCATATGGCTTGCAGCGAGAGTTTTGCATAGTTCTGAAACGCTTCATGTTGTTCAACAGGCGAACCGAGCTCTGAACTAGATTAGCGGCACCGTCGCGCATATCACCGATTAAAATTCTCTCCATCTCAATGTAGTCAACAGATTCCTCAGCGTTAAATTGATGACCTTCAGGAAGGATACCATTGATACAACTCAAACGCTCAACTGTCGTTGGGACCTTTTGCAGCTCAGAACACACATTACTTAAGATATGCTCAGCACGCTCCAACGCTGAAACAGCAACATCAATACCAAAACCCTGCCTCTGGGAAGCACTAGCATTACTAGGGCCAGGGGGGCATAACCAGCACCCTCAACACCACGGCCATCCCTCAACTCATTGGGCAGAGATGAAAACTTCGGAACCTGAGACGACGGCATCTCCAGGACTGGCCGTTTATACACTCGGAAAAAAAGAACCTCCTCTTGAGTTTTCCACTACAAACAAAAGGGAAAAATAGTTAATCAATCAACGCAACACATAGGGAAAAATAAATCATGATATTAACAGATTTAAAATCAACACCACTAATAAAACTTTAACTGTCATTGCCAATTTGTTAGTATTTACCAATAGGCCAGTTGAACAAAGTTATTCAGTTCAACCAAACACGAAACAACAGTACTAAAAATCCATAACTAAACCATACAAAATATAAACAGACAACTCTACAGTACACATGTCCACTACAACAAAAAATAGATATACCTAAAAATAAAAAAGGGTCTGCAAGAGACAAAACAAACAAAACTCATCGGAAGCTTCCCAAACACCCAAGTCTTTGGATCTGCATTGCCTTTTTTTATCAAATATGCATCAACCAGATTAGAAAGCTTGGCAGGATCCATGTAACATATGCGGGGGACTCGCATGTCAGGCTCCGCAGTTTTGCCATGGATAAGGCAGTCAAGGTACATTAGTACAGGCCCTATGGCACAGCCTGTGATTGCCTTCCCCATGGTATGACCACTTTGGTACTTGGCAACAGCCCTTCTAAGCTCATCAACCATCAGTAGGCAATAATCCATATTAGCCATGTCCTCAAAGACGAGACCCTCAAACATTGCTGCCTCTCTGGAAACACGCGGGGCAGATCCAGGCAACACAACCTTCATAAACACAATAATGAAGAACACTTTCAGAGCAAGGTCATCTTTGCTAGGATCCTTGACGAGCACCTTGAGCTTATTCCTCAAATCCTTTGTCTTGATATCTTTGTCCTTGCTAATGTCAAGCTCCGATCTTCACTTCATCAGAGCGTCATCATATCCGTCCTCTGACGGCCTTGGCGTAGAACGACCACCACGAGGGAAACCAAATAATTGTTGTATACCATCGCTAGTGATGCGAAGCTTCTTATTAGCCTCACCCATGTCAAGAGTCATTGTATCACAATCTAACCTCAGTACAAAACTCCCATCAGATGGCGGGAAATGTTAGACTTCACCCTCCACCTGAAGATAGAACCAAAACCAGATGCATGAACCCTAGCCACATGCCGACTCTCGAGCAATTTAGCACAATCTTCAACCTCTCTCAACGAACATTGCACAGTTAAGTTCAATTTCCGTTGGTCACCTTCATCCAAGGCAACTTTTCCGGCATTGCCTCCCACCGACTTGATCGGACTCATGACGCTAATAGGCTGTAAATGAAAACAAAAAAGCCACACCTTAAAAAAATGAATATAGAAAACAACAAAAGCATATGAAAGCAAGTAAAAAGAAAAAGAAAAGATTGCACAAGTTCAACTATTAAAACAACATCAGTACCACCCCTCAATTGATGCAAACAATGATCAGCCTAACCTGGCCGCAATACGAGCCGAAACACAATTAAATCATTGCAAGTACAACTAGTAAGTCACATGCAGTACAAAACACAAACCACTGCAAACAATGAATATAGAAAGCAAAACAAGCATACGAATGTAAGTAAAAAAATATTGCACAAGTTCAACTATTAAAACAACATCAGTACCACCCTCAATTAATCAATACAATGACAAGCCTCACCTGGCCAGCATACCACCCCAAACACAAATTAAATCATTACAATTACAATTAGTAAGTCACATGCACAAAAAAACACATACCACTGCAAACAATGAATATAGGAAACAAAACAAGCATATGAAGGTAAGTAAAACAAAGAAAAGTTTGCACAAGTTCAACTATTAAAACAACATAAGTAGCACAATCAAAATAGATGCAAAACAATGACTAGTCTCACCTGGCCAGCATACCAGCCCAAACACAATTAAATCATTGCAAGTACAACTAGCAAGACACATGCAGTACAAAACACATACCACTGCAAATTCATCTTCTGAATCAACTTCAATATCATCTTGTTCAGATGCAGAATCTTCAGCTTCAACACGAGCACGCTTCTTTGCACCTTTGTTCACTTTTGCAGGATGAACTTTACGCTTCTTATTTTCTTTCAACAAAGACCGCTCTTGAAGAGGAGACGAAGAAGGCTTCTTATTTGTCAAACCTCGTGGACTCCGACGAACAGAGGAGCCACCAAGTTTGCTTGGACCAATTTTCACAGCAAAACTATCTGCATCAGCTTTGCTATTACCAGGTTGGGAAACAGCTTTCACACGTGGACTACGCCTCTGTGTGCCATCAGGATTTCGATCTGACATCTTCCTCTTCAAAACAACTTTCTTCTCCTTAACTCCATCACGATCAAACACTTGCGTCAAACGAGTTTGCATCAAGTTTGTCTTCATAGGCATGTCACTTCCATGAGATCCGACATGAACAGTTGAAAAATCCGCGTCACCACCTTCGTCGCCTACACATTTAGGAGCTTGAGCAACATCAACATCACTTTCTGGCACATAGGTAGCCTTTTGATGCTGTTCCAATTCCTTTCTCTCCTGGAATTCATACTTCTTCTTTCTTATCCTTTCATCCTCGAGCTGTAACTGCATAGGAACATCCTCAGCTTGGGTAACAGGCTCAGTGCCATCAACACTTTGAGACTGAGTAACAGACAACTGCAAGTTGCCATCACCATCATCAACGTTAAGTGAATACATTCCATCATTAATATCTTTAACAACATCAGCAATGTCCTCTGGAACACCATGGCTGCCATTAACTGCATAAACCAATAACATAACCACGCACATAAAAAATTAAAACACAATTAACATTGCAGACACAAAAGATAAATAAAGCGCATTGCATCAGACACAAAACAAAACGCAACAACTGATGTAACTAAGCATATATATGTATTAAAGGCTGATAAAAATAGAGCAAATATAAGGGAAACACCAGCAACATTCGCAAGTTCTTCTAGAGGATTTGGTGTCTCAAAAATAACATTCACAAGATCTTGAAAGCGTTCTGATTTGTCAGAATCAGGAGGCACCAGCACTCCAACATCTGCAACAACATCATAATTAGCAAAAAAAGTACAAGAACAATTAATCAGTTCAACTATGTGAACACTACAAGTTCACCGAATAAAACAAATATGAACCCACCACCTGCAGAAAAAACTTCAGAAAACACAACTCTTTCAACACCATACTAGTTCTTCATTGACTACTACAACCTATTCAAATGCCAGGACAACAGTTCAAAATACACATGGTGATAAGTACTACATCCTGTCTGCACGTTGCATCAACTGCCAAAACCATACACGCCATACAATCCAGGACAAAATTAACACATATCAAAATACATACAACTTATAAAGTCGATAAGACAACAACTGTACAACATAAAAACCAGATCTATTAAAACATCATCAAAAAATACAGGGAAAATCACCTGCATTCAATTTGTCCGGACTGGATGATGTACCCATTGAGATCTACAGTCCTAAAATCGGCCGAACCAGATCTGCAAGACACATGAACAAAAACTAGGGATTTGAACTATTTCAGAAAAGAAGCACGCCATACAAAAGCAAAACTCTTACCAGCAAACACAAAATCCGCCACACAATCCAATATCACTGCCGCCAAACGCTCGTTCAACAGCAAAGGAACCCTAGCGAGTGCAGCCCGGGACAGCAAAGAGAGCAAGAGATTACAAATAGAGAGAAAATCTGAACATAAGAGGACGCAAGCAAAGTCAATGGCAGAGCAAAAAGAACAAAAAAGAGCACCCGGACCTCCACCCCTAGGGTTGAGCCCTCCGGCCGACGCTGCCGCGGCGAAACAAGAGTAACAACTCCCGCTCCGAGAAGAGAAGAAGAGGGGAACGAAGACGGAATCGATTTGGGGACGGGAGAGGAGTGGGAGGGTTAAAAGATGACTGGGAGAAAACGGACGCCTAAAGCCCACAACCATGGCGAAGCCCACTATCTCTAGCCAGTTACAAAAGATAATACCAAAAATCAAATACAAATAAAAAAAATTAATATAGATGGTGAAAACAAATGGCTAAAGTACAAATAATAACTCACAACAGTACAAAAAAATTATCAAAAAAGTAGAAATGAAAAAACAATTCATAACGCTGATGTTTTTCCCCTAAAAAATAAAGATAAGATAATGGGGCAAGTCATGTTACGGACTCGCCTCCGCATGCGACGCCGCGGCACGCCGCTTCGTCGCCTGCTACGACTCGTTCCTGGCTCGGCCTCGCC
>NC_057800.1:35363789-35364569 GCF_018294505.1 Triticum aestivum | reverse complement strand
ACGCGGCAGTGCGCTCGTTTGACAGGCGCAGTGCGGTTATTCTGTTTCCCCCCACCCCACCCCACGCACCCACACCCCTAAGATAGATAATGGGGCAAAGTCCATACAAGGAAGATGTGTTAGTACAACTATGTCCCTCGGTACGGTTCGGTGCGGGGGCAAGTCATGCCATAGTACTATATTCAAACAAACAAAAAAAATAAAAAGAAAAAATTGACAGCACAAGGACAAAAAAGTACCAATCCAAGTTACTGGTGTAGTCAAGTACTAGATCCAGAAAAACAAAAACAAAATTGACCGCCCAAGGACAGGCGCAGGCCCTGACAATGCTAGATACTTGAACTCGAGCCCATGGGCGAATCCCTAGTAATCCGCATACCTGCAGGGCCTGCCGTCCAGGGCCCACAGGTCAAGAGAGAGAGAGAGAGCGAGCGCCATGTATAAGCGCTCAGGTAAGTGTTCAGAGGAGTTTGACTAGTGAGCGTCGGCTGCGCTTGTAAATAAGTCTAGAGCCCCCTCGACTAGCGAGGTGGGACTAAACACATAGCTCACGCGCACGCCGTGCTGCACAGCCGCGCGAGAGAAGCTATCCGGGCCGAATACAATGACCCAGGCCGATGGCCCAACAAAGTACTTTGCCCCATTACAAAAATCCAGTAGATCATGCACGACAAAAAATAAAAAATGAAAATAATTTAAAAAAAACTCACAAGAAAAATCAGTTAATAAACAAAAATATTGTGAAAAAGTTCAAACACATCTTAATGGTAAGAAGTATAT
>NC_057800.1:35355517-35363442 GCF_018294505.1 Triticum aestivum | reverse complement strand
AAACGAATTTACAAAAAATTTCAACTACTACAATTCATAAGGTTCAAGTACATAAATAAAAAGAAAGTACTGTGCAGTGAAGATTAATTTTTTTCATTTTATAAAATACCAAAACTATCATTATTCATCTATAAAAAAGAAAAAAAACGTGCTCCAAAATTCATGTAAAAAAGTAAGAAAAAAATATTATATAACAAACAAATTTGATTGGTAATTGACACCCTAAAATAGAGCAGTACTATCATTAACAGAATGTAAGTTCAGCAAACTCAATAACAAAAAAGGGTTCTAAAAAAATCATCAGCGTATAGCACCGTCTCCGAGTTATGAACATGAAAAATATACCAGCCAAAACAAAGGATGCCGATCAGTTCAACTATAGAAAATGTTCCAGTACTAATATAAAAGAATGTATAAATAAAACACTTATAATTGAGCAGAACAATAGGAAAAACATTACATAACTAGTTCCATACCATTCTGATAAAACCATACAATTCAACCATCTCACATGCAAAATGTTTTAACAGAAAAAATACTGCAACATAATCAACCATACACAAATCTCAAAGCCAGCGTCATTTGCCACATTTAAACCTACAGCACATAAATTCTGAATGTTAGAGAGTCGTCTTCTCTCAAGAACATAACCATAACCACATCACCATCCTCAAATCCAGACTCAGCCGCAAACTCCTTCCACCCAGTACTTAGGTTGATGCAACCATAAGGGTCGATGTGGTAGGCAACATCCATCAACCGATACCCATTCTTGTCTGAAGTCTCCATCTTCAGAACACCGGAACTAGGAGCAACAATCCTGATCCTGGGTGACATTTTATGAAAATGGACATGGGAGTACAAAACAAAATGAACACTTGACAAAACTGAATTTTTACACAGATATAGGAACAATTTGCATAACAAACTAAAATGGAAAAAATCTGAACCAAAACAATAACACAAAACTAACTAGACATGTGAACTGATTAAACTGAAAAAATACACATATCAATACACCTACAGTAAAAACATCTATTCATAGACAGATCAGGGATTATACAAAAAATGGTTTAAATACTGTTAAGTAATGAACAAATACACACAGAAATCCCTACTGTTAAAATCCAACAAAACCAAATTTAAAAAATATAGACAAGCTATTCATAAAACAAAACTGCAGATCCAGTCCATGGGTTTCGAACAGAAACCAACAAGAGTAGAAAACAAAACTAATAGAAACACATACCCATGATTCCTTCAAGTCACCATCCGTCAGGCGACAAACATAGGGTGTACGAAACCCATGGTTGCCGTACAACAAACAAGAAAGTTGCCCACGCCGCTGAGTCTGAGTGAGCTCCAAACCAGACTCGTACACACAACCGTCAGCTATGCGCACCATCTTTACCAGGCATCCGCATGAACAATCCTCCATCGAACACACAGGAACAGAGAAAAAGGCAATGAAAAGAAGAGAGAGGAACCTAGATCTGATTCTGGAAGAATGAATAAAAGGAAGGGGGAAGACTTGGCCACACACCACACATAGATGGATAACGTTTATAGTCAGGGACACTCGCAGATTATAAAAATAATAAATAGGCAGATGGGCAGCCAGCTGGTAGGAAATAGTTATTACACAAGTCATCCAACATTTGACCGCAAATCAGTTCAACTTCAGAAAACCAAGCAGTTCAAAGGTGCACATGTTGAACATATGCAGACAAAACAACACATTCAGAGACAAAAACAAAGTTGAATTCATTTAATCATTCGAACATCTGCTCCCTCACAACAAAAATCTTAAAAACATAATATTCACTACTTCAATCATAACGATCAAAGAAACGACGCCATTTTGCCCTGGTGGATGGATGTGGAGCCATGGCTGCTCTCGCCCTAGCCCAACTAATGATCTGAATATGGTTCCTTCCCCTGCCCTCTGGGAAAAGAAGCTCCAATTCATTGGAGTTGCAAGTATCCATCACCTCACACGCAAGTCGTCTATTGAACTCTGCCTCCAGTTCCTCCTCGGCAGCACGTCACGCCATCTGCCTGCGCCTGCGCCTCCTCCTCCTCTGCTCCGCTACTGCAGCCCTAACATCTATGGCGTCCCCCTCCTCCTCTGTAACCTCTCCCAGCTCAGGATCCATCTCCCTTTTCTTTGGTTGCAGCTCGTAGAATGAAACTGACAGAGGGCTCGAGCTTTATAATCAAAGTGCAGAGCCATCGGTGCGGCTCCCATGTCAACACACAGTAACAAAACTTTGACACGGCAGCAGTCCAACTACACATACAGGCATCAATTCAAAAAAACACTGAAAAACACGCAACTTAATTACACAGTTTGACCAGATTACCCGAAATCGCAGCTTACAGTTAGCCGCCATACACAACCTCCGCCAACGACAAAACAACATGGGAATCCGGGGTAGAAACAACTCAAAAAAGCAAAATTGACAACGCAAATCTTTTCATACAGTCCTTATATCTCTCCCTGCAACACCAATTCGAAAGTAAAACAACAGAAAAAGAAGAACAAATTTCCATGGCGGGCATGGAAAACGACCAAGAACACAAAAACTTGTAATCATAAATTACAGATGAAAAAAATCTCAAAAAACTATAACATACCGATAATTCTCACATCAAAAACAAGAAACACGACGTAAATTGAGGCCCACGAACACCACAGTAAACACTGACGCCCAAAATCACGTCCGCCGCCAAAATGCCCACGCCGTCACCTCCGCTGACTACAGATCGCAAAACTCATCCAGTTGAGCGCGTGGACGTGCGGAACCCCTTACATGTCTCCTCTAGCAACGAATGGCCCGCAACATCGCGCCGGGAACGACCGGAAGCTCCACGTTGCATCCCCTATTTCTGTCCGTCGTGCACGCAGGAAGATCAGTTCTTGTTGAAAAACACGTCAATCCAAACTGTGAACCACGTCAGTTCAAAAAGGGTAATAGAATAATATTCTGTTACGCGTAACAGAATAGCCCAGATGTATATATATATATATATACATATATATATATATACAATTTCTCCTAATTGGTGTCTTCGAAGCCAGTGGCATTAGCCTAGCTAATTGGTGCCTTCGGAGCACGATAACAATTGGAAGTGGTTCATGGGGGCGGTAGCGGGTAATAGTATTTTCCTTTGGGATCTATGACCTGGTCGAGCAAAAATCCCGCTATTTCCTCTTGAATTGCTTCTATGCGGTCCTGTGCTAGGAGCTTGTCCCGCACCTCTTTGAACTGTTAAGAAGGAGATCAATATGCATGTGTATTAGTTGTGTGACTAGATATCGATAATGGTGTAAAAATTGTGAATAGTGTTCTGACAATCGATATCGTACCCACTCCTGTCTTTGAGATTTGCTCCTTTCGGACGCCATCATGCGAATGTTCTCGCAAACGTAGTACGCACATAGATTATTTCCCGGCGCCTGCTTCAGGGCCTTTACGAGAATGGAATTTGATCAGATAATAATTAATCAAGCATGATAATTAAAGAGATGGCAGCTAGCTAGTACTACTTAATTACTTACCATGGGTCGATACCATTTCAGATATTGTTTCCATGGGCCTGGAGTGGCCCTGATGAACTTTGCCCAAGCCCTGCCCGCTACTAATTAAATAGGCCGAACTAATTAAATAGGCTGAATAATGATTGAAATTACCTGTTGACCATCCCCTTCACGATGGTGTAGTCACTTGCTTTCTTAAGTAGTCAGTCTAGTACTTCAATTGTTCCTTCATCAACTTTAATGATTATCAAGATCCAGTGAAATCTGCATGCACACACGTTTGCATGTCTTAATTAAGCGGGCATATGTAATCAAAAACATGTAGCTATAGCTAGTAGGGAAAAACAGAATTTATAGTACAAGACAGTGTGACTCACTGGAAGTTGTAAGGAAGTAGTATATCTTCATTGTATTTGAGTTCCTTGAAGAACTGTAGCATGCTTTCCTCTACACTTTTTTCGTGATATGGATCTATTTTCCATGTGTATTCATTAATGGTATTTGGGTGAACGAACCCAATGCCATAGCATCCACCTTTTTTCATTTCATAAATCTTCATCCTGCATAATACCACAGAAAAGAATATAGTGAGGATAATTACAGGTAATGATTGATCAAAATGATCACTACAGCTAGCTTGAGACTTAAATTACAGAAAGAAATCACTTACAGACAATAGCAACTGACGATAGATTTGTCGAGTGCGTCTTTATTGTATAGCTGAAATAGTTCTGAATACTCAACGGTCATAGCTTTCTCATGGTAGTAATGCTCCTTGTTGACATTCACCATGAGGGACTCTCGATTGGAAATCTTGGTAATGTCCATGTACCATTGATGCAATTCATACATTCTCGTTGGGAGCTTATTGACCTCCTCTGGCTCGACCAAAGGTTGGCCCCGGGCATACTTCCGTTTTATTTCCTCCTCTCTAGTCGAAGACATGGGCTCGATATCGAGGAGTTGTCCAACAGTGATCCCGATCGATTCAGCCTACGCAATATGCTCCTCGGTTATTACCACATCGCCCACCCCGGGAACGTTAACGGTTTCCCACAATAATATTGGGTGCGCCTACTCTCATGTGTTGTTGGCACAACAAGCGGGGGGATTGATTGCGCCGCCTGTTCTCCCAGCTGGGGAACGGTTTTACCGCTCCTTTTGCCAGCTGATTTTCTCGAGCTCGAGCTCGCCTCTTTCTGTAGACGTGCTCGATTTAAATTCTTGATGTGGCGCTCATCTGTGTCAACACGCTTGGGAGCTAGTGGTCTAGCCATACGAATGAAGTGGTCAATCTTTTCCACAGGCACTTTCTCCCTTGGCGGCGGTGGCGGTTTCGGTGCAAAATGGGCTTCCACCTCGGCCTTCGATATGGCTATGTTTTCCTCCTCGGACTTGTCGTAAGGCCTCTGCGGAAGAGGCGCGAGGCTTGGACCATATTGAAATCGCTTGCCTCCGCCTGTACCTCCAGTACTACCTCGACTTGTACCGCTACGCACCATAGCTGAGGCGGCTCTCTTCCGTGATTGCTGAGGTGGCGAAGACGGCTGACGTGGCTGAGTTGGAGGAGGAGTGGCCTGAAGCTGTGCCGGACTTAAAGGAGGAGTGGCCTGACGCTTTGCCGGACTTGGAGGAGGAGGAGTGGCCTGAAGCTGTGCCGGACTTTGTGGAGGAGTGGCCTGATGCGTTGGTGGACTTGGAGGAGCGGGAGTCTGTTGACTCGGTGTCAGACTGCGACGAGGAGTCGGATGACACGGTGTCGGTGGCCTTTGAAACCTGATGCAATCCTTTCTCCATAGGATTATATGATGGTTGGCCTCTCCTAGTGTGTACTCATCGTCACCTCCAGGAATGTCAAGCTCTAGCCCCGAATATTGGTCCACCACCTCATCAACCAAGACACGAGCATAGCCCACTGGAATCGGGTTGCAATGGAAGGTTGCCTCGGGGGGATTTTTAAAAGCAAGGGCATCCGCCACCTTCATGGATATGTTCTTCATTTTGAAGTTTAGCTCGCAGTTAGTGTTCTCCATGATGTCATCCACTGGGTAGCTATCCAGCAATGCGTTGCCCGGGGCAGAACCCACACTACTTCTCGGCATGGATGAGACGGTGCTATCCATTGGTGGATCATCCGCTAGCTGCTGAGACCCCCTTTGCTGGCTAAGTGAGTCGATCCGCTCCTGCTGCCGCTGGAATTTGATTGCCAAGTCCGCGTGCACTGATTCTAGGCCTTGAAGGCGTTCATAGTCTAGCTTCCTCTGCTCCTCCTCCATCTTCCTCTTCTTCTCCTCCGCAATCTTCTTTCTCGCACGGGTTCTGTAGTCGATGTTCCAGTCCGAAAACCCCTCATACCACGGAATAGCGTCCATGCCTCATGTTCTTCCCGGGTGTTCAGGATTTCCCAGGGCACGCATAAGCTCATCGTTATCTCTGTTGGGCTTGAACAACCCCGATCGAGCCTCTTCTATTGCAATAAGTAGCTTATCTTCGGCTCCGTCCAGACATGCCTTCTTCGAAACTTTGCTTGTCTTCATGTCCAACTCCCCTCCATGCGCATAGAACCAAGTCCTGCACCTGGGGGGCCAGCTCAATGTTTCTGGAGTGACACATGCATCCAGCATCTCTTTCTCAGACTTATCCCACTTAGGCATTCCCACCGCATAGCCACCTGGCCCCAGCTTATGGAACTTATCCTTTTTTGCGGCATTGGCCTTGTTTATTCTGGACCGTTCCTTAGATAATTCCGAATCCTTGAATTTCACGAAATCGTCCCAATGAGCACTTTGCTTCTCTAGTGTTCCCTCGAATACTGGAGTCTTCCTTCCTCCCATGACGTACTTGGCCCATTCACTCATCTTGTGGTTCTTGAATGCAACCGCCATCTTCCTAAGAGCAGCGTCCTTGACTTTCTCCACATCTACATCTGTGAAATGATCTGGTAGGGTGAAATGTGACATGAGCGTTTCCCAAAGGAAATGTTTTTGTCTGTCATCGACAAAAGTAACTCCTGGACGTGGCTTTGCTGGCTCTCTCCATTCTTGAAGGGAGATCGAGAGTTGGTCCTTCACAAGAACTCCGCACTAACGAATGAACTTGTCCGCAATCTTCTTAGGCACTAATGGTTCGCCATTAGGTCTAATTGCCTTGATATTGTACATTACGCCCTCCTTCAACTTTTTGTTCGGGCCTCATTTCGTCCTGTTGCCTGAAGATTTGCTCGATCTGGATGGCTGAAAGAAGAAAGATCGATTCGTTAATATATCTTCTAGTCATTTAAAACATGTGATGATCACCAGATGCCTGCTTATATAAATATATATACCTCGCCGGTCTTTGTTGTTTCAAGATCAACATTTTCTTCGTCATGTTCATAGTTCATGACTTCATCAATTCGGTCGTCGCGATCGAATATCATATCATCCTCCCCGGTTTTGTTTAGACATTCGGAGCTGTCATAATCTTCTTCATTCTGATCATCATCTGGCCCGCGAGGATTGCGTATGATATTGAACAGGGCCTCTTCTCCCTCTCTGCCGGTATTGTCCGCCATAGGTTTTGTTTAACTAATCCAAAAGAAATATATTCAAATTACAATGCATGGATGCAATCAATTAATAAGGAAAAAATGAATCAATCATAGTACATAATAAGCATCATCGACTATAATCTCGAATATGTCGTCTCAAATAATATATATAATCTCGAATACATCGTCTCGAATAATAGATATAATCTCAAATACATCGTCTCGAATAATATATAATCTCGAATACATCGTCGGATCATGCGGCGCGGGCAGTGGACACCCAAAGAGAAGGAACCCTCACAGGATCATAGCTGAAGTGAGATCCCTGAAGAAACTGCCAGGTATTGGAGAACCTGTCGCCCTCTAACACAACCATGTAGCGATGGACGTGCTCGTCCTCCTCCCTGACACGGCGACGTACCACCTCCGGCGGGGCCGACTCCCTCCGCACCGAAACTGGCCCACGCGAACGCCACCAAACGAGATCAGGGGCGACGACCGGGGCCGGGTTCCTCATCAAGCGGCGCGCCCCTCCAGGCAGCACCTCCCAGTGCCAGCCCGACGGAGCCCAGTCCCGGACATGGGTCAGCCGGACGTCGTCGCGGACGGGTCGACGACGAGGATGCGGGCCGGGCATCGTCGAGAACAAATACTATCTATATGCCCGCAAAAAGTAACATTTTTTTAATGATTGGATTTTGATAACTAAAATTTCTAACATTTCTATATAACTAACATTCCTATAACATCTCTAACAATGCTATATAACTAACATTTCTATAACATTTCTAATATTTCTATAACTAAAAAACAGAATTTTTTTTATAACATTTCTATATATATAACTAACATTTG
>NC_057800.1:35344675-35355120 GCF_018294505.1 Triticum aestivum | reverse complement strand
ATAACTATTTCTCTAACTAAAAAACAGAAAAATTTCTAACAATTCTAACTTTTTTATAACTATTTCTATAACTAAAAAAAAGAAAAAATTCTAACAATTCTAACATTTCTATAACATTTCTAACAATGCTATATAACTAACTATTTGTATAACTAAAAAAAGAAAAATTTCTAACATTTTAATAACTATTTCTATAACTAAAAAACTAAAAAAAATGTATGTGTGTGTGTGTGTGCACACCGGCGAGGCGAGAGGCGACGGGGGGCGGCGACGGGGACGACGACGGGCGCGGCGACGACGAGGATGGCGACGACGGGGATAGGGACGGGGCAGCGATGATGGGGACCGGCCGGGGCGGCAACGACGGGGACGGGGCGGCGATGACGGGGACGGGGACGACACGGGACGGGCCGGGACGGCGCGGCGGTGACGACGGGGACGATGGGGCGGCGACGACGGTGACGGTGACGAGGGATATGGAGACGGGGGCGGCGGGCGACGGGACAGAGGAGAAGAAGCAGATGAGAAACTGAAATTTTTGAAGTGTTTAATTATATAGGACGGACCTTTAGTACCGGTTGGAGACACCAACCGGTACTAAAGGCCTGTTTTGGCCAGGCCAAGAGGCGGGAACCGCACCCCCTTTAGTACCGGGTGGTGGCTCCAACCGGTACTAAAGGCCCCGCCTTTAGTACCAGTTGGTGCCACCACCCGATACTAAAGGGGGTGCGCTGGCAAGGTGCGGTGCGGCAAGTTTAGTCCCACCTCGCTAGCCGAGGGGCGTCCGCACTAGTTTATAACCCCCCGTGCGGTACCTCTCTCGAGATCCTCTCCAAAGCAGGCCTACTGGGGCTACATGTTCTGTGCTGCCCCGTGGGCCTACTGGGCCTTTGCGGGCCTGCATCCTGGCCCAACAACACGTTGGGTTTCTAGTCGTATGCAGGCCGCTCTGGCCCAGTAGGCGGGCTTTTATTTTTTTTATTTTTTTTGCTTTATTTATTTTTGAGTTTTTTTGTGTATTTAGAGTTTCTTTGTGAATACTTTTGCTTTAGGTACAAAAAATTACAAACTTTCTGTTAGTGCCCGTAGTTTTCAAATTTGAATAGTTTAAATTTTGAATTATTTGAAATTAGTGTGAATCACTAGTTTGTGAATAATTTAACTTTAAAAATCAATAAAGGCGTGAAAGAATTTGTTTGCACATAAAATTTCTTCGCGTTTCAAATGCCAAAACACATAACTACCCTAACTATTACAGAGATTCCCTCCTGGGTGTGAAACACAGAAGAAAGTGATGATAGTGAAGCCGATCACATCCCAGATCTTTGGGTGTGAAACTTTTTCTCTGCGTGTGTCCCTTTGCGCCGTAACCATGGAAAATCTTCATTATTTAACGGGATGCTCAGGTCAATATTCACTGTGAATGGAGCAATTTCGTCAAACTTTTCATAATCTTCTGACATGCCTGTCTTGTCATCCACTCCCACGATGTTTCTCTTCCCAGAAAGAACTATGTGCCGCTTTGGCTCATCGTACGATGCATTCGCTTCCTTATCTTTTCTTTTTCTTGGCTTGGTAGACATGTCCTTCACATAGAAAACCTGTGCCACATCATTGGCTAGGACGAATGGTTCGTCTGCATATGCAAGATTGTTGAGATCCACCGTTGTCATTCCGTACTGCGGGTCTTCCGTTACCCTGCCTCGTGTCATATTGACCCATTTGCACCGAAACAAAGGGACCTTCAAACCACGTCGATAGTCAAGTTCCCATATGTCATGTATATAACCATAATATGTTTCCTTTCCCGTCTTGGTTTTTGCATCAAAGCGGACACCACTGTTTTGGTTGGTGCTCTTCTTATCTTGGGCGATCGTGTAAAATGTATTACCATTTATCTCGTACCCTTTGAAAGTCATTATATTCGAAAATGGTAACTGGGACAGTAAGTACAGGTCATCTTCAATAGAGGTGTCATGCATGGTACGTGTTTGCAACCAGCTGGCGAAACTCCTGGTTTGTTCACGTGTAATCCAGTCACCAGACCGCTCCGGGTGTTTGGAGCGTAGCAAATTCTTGTGTTCATCCATATACAGAGCCACCAAGGCGGAATTCTGTAGAACTGTGTAGTGTGCTTCAGTGAGAGAATGTCTGTCCATACATATTATTTGTTCCCCTCCTAGCGTGCCTTTTCCATCCAGTCTGCCCTTATGTCGTGATTCAGGAACACCAATCGGCTTAATGTCAGGAATAAAGTCAATACAAAACTCAATGACCTCCTCATTTTCATGGCCCTTGGAGATGCTTCCTTCTAGCCTAGCACGGTTATGAACATATTTCTTTAAGACTCCCATGAACCTCTCAAAGGGGAACATATTGTGTATAAATACAGGACCCAAAACGTTAATCTCTTCGCATAGGTGAACTAGGACGTGCGTCATGATGTTGAATAAGGATGGTGGGAACACCAATTCGAAACTGACAAGACATTGCACCAAATCATTCTCTAACCTTGGTATGATTTCTGGATCGATTACCTTCTGAGAGATTGCATTGAGAAATGCACATAGCTTCACAATGGCTAATCGAACGTTTTCCGGTAGAAGCCCCCTCAATGCAACCGGAAGCAGTTGCGTCATAATCACGTGGCAGTCATGAGACTTTAGGTTCTAGAACTTTTTCTCTGCCATGTTTATTATTCCCTTTATATTCGACGAGAAGCCAGACGGTACCTTAATACTAAGCAGGCATTCAAAGAAGATTTCC
Organism: Triticum aestivum; assembly: GCF_018294505.1. Lineage (NCBI taxonomy): Eukaryota > Viridiplantae > Streptophyta > Magnoliopsida > Poales > Poaceae > Triticum > Triticum aestivum. Next base: position 35,352,354 of record NC_057800.1, on the reverse strand, counting down.
TTCTCTTCTTTGGTAAGAGCGTAGCTTGCATGACCCTGATGTATGCCGTCTTTTCCGTGCATATGTTGCTGGTCCTCCCGTGCCTCAGGTGTATCTTTTGTCTTCCCATACACGCCCAAGAAGCCAAGCAGGGTCACACAAAGATTCTTCGTCACGTGCATCACGTCGATTGCGGAGCGGACCTCTAGGTCTTTCCAATAGGGCAGGTCCCAAAATATAGATTTCTCCTTCCACATGGGTGCGCGTCCGTCAGCGTCATTCGGAACAGGTTGTCCACCAGGACCCTTTCCAAAGACCACCTTCAAATCCTTGACCATATCATGTACATCAACACCAGTACGGTGGCGAGGCTTCGTCCGGTGATCCTGCTCACCTTTGAAATGCTTGCCTTTATTTCTTACGGGATGCCTGCTCGGAAGAAATCGACGATGTCCCAGGTACACATTCTTCTTACAATTAGCCAAATATATACTGTCGGTATCCTGCTCACCTTTCCAATAGTGCATGCGCGGTATCCCTTGTTTGTCTATCCTGAAAGGTTACTGAGAGCAGGCCAATCATTGATGGTCACGAACATCAACGCCTTTAGGTCAAATTCTTCCCCATGTGCTCATCCCACGCATGTACACCTGTTCCATTCCACAGTTGTAAGAGTTCTTCAACTAATGGCCTTAGGTACACATCAATGTCGTTGCCGGGTTGCTTAGGGCCTTGGATGAGCAATGGCATCATAATGAACTTCCGCTTCATGCACAACCAAGGAGGAAGGTTATACAAACATAGAGTCACAGGCCAGGTGCTATGGTTGTTGCTCTGCTCCCCAAAAGGATTAATGCCATCTGCGCTTAGACAAAACCATACATTCCTTGCGTCATCTGCAAACTCCTTCCCGTACTTTCTTTTGATTTTTTTCCACTGCGACCCGTCAACGGGTACTCTCAACTTTCCGTCTTTCTTACGGTCTTCTCTGTGCCATCGCATCGCCTTGGCATGCTCTTTGTTTTGGAACAAACATTTCAACCGTGGTATTATAGGAGCATACCACATCACCTTGGCAGGAATCTTCTTCCTGGGGCGCTCGCCCTCGACATCACCAGGGTCATCGCGGCTGATCTTATAGCGCAAGGCACCGCATACCGGGCACGCGTTCAAATCCTCGTACTCAGCACGGTAGAGGATGCAATCATTAGGGCATGCATGTATCTTCTGCACCTCTAACCCTAGAGGGAAGACAGCCTTCTTTGCTTCGTACGTACTCTCGGGCAATTCGTTGTCCTTTGGAAGCATATCCTTTATCATTACCAGCAACTTTCCAAATCCCTTGTCAGATACACCATTCTCTGCCTTCCATTGCAGCAATTCCAGTGTGGTGCCTAACTTTTTCTTGTCACCTACGCAATTCGGGTACAACAATTTTTTGTGATCCTCTAACATGCACTGCACCTTCTTCTTCTCCAAATCACTTGCGCAGTTTCTCTTTGCATCGGCAATGGCCCGACCTAGATCATCAACGGGCTCATCCGATGCCTCTTCTTCAGCTTCTTCCCGCATTGCCGGCTCAGCTTCTTCCCGCATTACCAGCTCAGCTTCTTCCCTCATTGTTGTATCATCGTATTCAGGGAACCCATGGCCAGGATAGCTGTCGTCGTCCTCTTCTTCTTCATTGTCTTCCATCATAACCCCTCTTTCTTCATGCTTGGTCCAAACATTATAGTGGGGCATGAAACCGGACTCAAACAGGTGGACGTGAATGGTTCTTGACGTAGAGTAATTGCGACCATTCTTACAACCAGCACATGGACAATGCATAGAACCATCCGCTCGCTTGTTTGCCTCAGCCGCAAGCAGAAAAGTACGCACGCCATTAATGAACTCAGGAGAGCATCGGTCATCGCACATCCATTGCCGGCTCATCTTCAATACACAGCACCGAAAACATCAAATTAATACAATACATAAAGTTCATACATAAAGATTATACAACACTTAAATGCAACAAACAAATAACTCTCTAGCTAAAGAATTTAAATGCAACAACAAATGCGATCAAGATCGCAACTAAGGTAACAATTGATCCAACAGCATAATGATAACAAGCCTCACTATGAATGGCATATTTTCTAATCTTTCTAATCTTCAAGCGCATTTTCTCCATCTTAATGTTGTGATCATCGACGACATCGGTAACATGCAACTCCAATTCCATCTTATCCTCCTTAATTCTTTTCAATTTTTCCTTCAAATCCTCGTTTTCTCTTTCAACTAAATTTAATCTCTCGACAATAGGGTTGGTTGGAATTTCCGGTTCAACTACCTCCTACATACAAATATCTATGTCAACTTGATGGGCATAATTTGTCATAAACATGAAATGCAATGAATAGTTTTAAAAGAGAATATACCACATCCGAATCATAACCCGGACGAGGGCCGACGGGGACGGATATCAAAACCATGGCACTATGTATAACAAACAACGTATGGGTAAGATAATTATACGAGTAACTATATATCCAAATCACACAAACATTATTTTTTTATATAAAACTTCATGAACAAGAGGCTCACCACAAGGTGGTGCCGGCGACGAGACGTTGCGAGCGATCGACGGTGGTTACGACGGAGATTTAGAAGGTACTAAGTAAACCACACCTACATATGCAAAACTAAATGTTATTTTTGACCTCAAATTGCATATAAATCAAATACTAGCACATATATATAATTCCTTCCAAATTACTAAACTCAAAAATCAATCACTATATAAAGCATTGCACGAGCTAATCTAGCAATGAGAGATGAAAGGAAAAAATTGCTAACCTTTGTGATCATTTGAATGGATGGGGGCCTTCAAATCTTGGGCAAAATGTGTGATGAGCTTGAGAGGAAGAGGGAAAAGAATAGAGAGGAGAGGGGAAAGGGGAAGAACAGAGCGAGCTCGGGTGGACGAAGGGTCTATGTAGGACGACCTTTAGTACCGGTTCGTGATACGACCCGGTACTAAAGGTGCTGGAGGGGCCCCGGACTGACAACATCCTGCCACCACTCACTTTAGTACCGGTTCGTGGCACGAACCGGTGCTAAAGGTTCGCCACGAACCGGTACTAATGAGAGCGGCCCGGCTAGCCGTTGAAAGCGGCACTAATGTACACATTAGTGCCGGCTCAAATTCAAACCGGCACTGATGTGCTTCATGTTTGACCCTTTTTCTACTAGTGTGCGTGGAAGGTCGCCGACGTGCAACCTGGTTGAACCAGCGAGCTGCTACAGCCACCTCCCGGTGACGTGAACGTGAACCACTGCTGCCCTGATAGGGATTGGAGCAGTGCATGTTGTGGCATGTGGAGAAGGACGTAGGCGCGGCGGAGGGATCGCCGAGCCCCGAGCATGGAACTGCGAGGTCGCGTCGATGGCCGGTGTGGTCGCGTCGCAGAGAGGGCGTCGTTGGTTGGTGGAGTCGCGGTAATACGGCGACGGAGCAGCGGATCTGGTGAAGCGAGCTGGCGGCGAGGCGAGACGTGGGAAGCAGAGCTCGGACAGGGCCGGCGATTAATGCTGGCGAGAGATCAGGGGAGGTGATTGGGAGCGGGGCTATGCAGAGATCGGGGCTTTCCTTTTTTTTTAAACGCGACGAAATCTGGAGCGTCGACTTTCCAATGAATGGACGGGCGTGGATTGGTCTGGCGCTCGCGTCCCTTCAGACTATAGATCAGAAGCGTTTATACCAATGTAAATTCTCATTAGTTGCAGTGGTCCTATCTTGCTCCGTGGCTTTACATAAGTGAACACGCGCTTTTTATTATATATTGGAGCTAGCTCTCCTACCATACTCACAAAGTTTGTGTCTATATAAAGTCCAAATATAGATAGAGCTCACAATTGGCAACAGAAGCAAAAGAGAACTAGTGTTCAAGTTCGTATACGACTATCATTCATACTCAGACGTAGCAACCAGTCAATCACTACCATATCAGTTTGTATTTGTATATGAAAAGGAGGCACCAGGAAATCAGGAGAAACAGCATGGCCGGAAATAGGAGCAAGGAAACCCACAAAGTCCACACCAGTATGTATCTCCTGCCCTGTGAAGCGTGAAAAACCGTGTTCAAAAGGCACCTCACAGCCTGCAACTACTGTTCGACGTGAGTCCATGTTATTGCAGCCAGCTCAATCGGTGTAATTAGGACAGCTAGGCTGGTATACACGAAAATCGACCATCCCTAAGTAGCAGCTGGTAGAGGAAAATCTGCAAATTAAACTGGCTTCAGGCAACGCTGCTTCTCCACCCGTTGAACGATCCAGCAGCCCAGTATTTTCCCTTTGCTGTTTCTGTCGCCTACTTCTACTGAATTACTATAGGAGAAACAAGATGTTACGTGTAACCATTGTTAGAGGCCAAACCCAGGGTGTTGAGCTGGATAACCGGATAATTATATTACCAATCAGAACTTTGCAAATTAAACTGCCTTCAGGCAAGAGCAGAAGGAAAGAAATATACTGAGAGCGTAACCATCATACTCTTGCAGAAAACGGTGTAAACCCAGGAAAATGCAGTATGGCTCCCGAGCTCGTTTGCTCCCGAAATCTTTGCCGATCAGTTGCATGGAGATTTGCACAGGTCGCTGTATTATGAGTTGTATTTCCCACTGCCTGTGTGGCCAACCTCTGCCATACCAATGAATCCACATATATCCATTTGCTTCAATTCGAAAAGATGATCGTTAACATCTGAAAAAAAAAAGATGAAACTCATGGGCACTAGCACCCATGGTTTATTGATATAGGAGAAGCATCCCTTGTGAGAAACCAGAAATTCGTCCCCGACGTGGCTCGAACCCTGGTTGCTGGAGACGCCACTGCGCTCCCTTGCCACTAGGCTACAGCCTAGTTCATGATCGTTAACATCTGGACCATTACGTGTGACAAGAACTAAACTATAGCCACAAATTCAATGATACCACACTTGATTGCCTCCACGGTTAACACAATAGATCCTCATTACAATACCAGATTGATCCATTAAGAAAATGCTTTGAGATTCAAAGCACAGAAAGATTATCACAATGGTTTGTGTGTTTGGCGTTTGCTGAGATGGGGAGGAGGGAGCAAAGACTGCACTAGTTACATCCGGTACTTCCTGAATCCCAGGGCCGAGAGCAGGGCCGGTCCTGATTTTTCGGAGACCCGGGGCGAACAGAAATTCCATTGTATTTAAAACATTTAACTGAATAGTGGTAGCAAGAAATTTCATTAGAAAATAAGAGTTTTCATAATGCACCATGGATATGCACGGATGCAACAAGAAAATGTCTTAATTCCTAACCCAGGGAAGATAGAATTTCTAACAATGCTGAAAAGAAAAGAGAAATAAGATGTATCCCTAGCAGAAGCACTTCAACAATGATCAAGAGAGGAGCATTCTTGCTGAGAAATATAAAGGACAAACTTCTAGTTCACAGATGTTTGGTTTCCAGAATTGAAAGTATTTCCGTGTTCACTTGAATTTGTAATTCCCTAATTAATTAGGATCTTTTTCAGAATTTAATATTTCAACATGTTGTTCTTCACATCACTACGAACATCTAGTTCCTCAAAATTCTCACCGATGGCATTCCTAGAAACAAATGTGTGCATAATACCCTTTACATATTTAATTGAGTTATCTGCTGGTTTCCTTTTCTTTCTTTTTCTATGAGAAGAAAACCAGACAGATGGTATGAGGTACTAACATTTTTACGAGAAAGGAGTAGAAACAACTAAATTTGTTGGGGTAAAATTATCCAACATCTCAGGTCTGGCTATGGTCCTCGCCCCGTCCTACGTTCCTTGTCTCCAAAAAATACAACCTGAGTAGAAGAGAAAAATCCAAAAAAAAAAAAACAAAGATTACAATCAAAGCCTTGAAGGTAATGCGTATGTATGAGTGTCTGTGTCTCTACTGTGTTAAAAAAGAAGCCTTGAAGGTAACTGATTGAAAAATTACTCGAAGGGCCCTTGGCCGATCTTTATTACAAAGAAAGAAGAAGTACATCGCGGTTAGCAGTCTAGGCGAACTAGAACTGATTGAAAAATTACATGGATTGAACCTTTGATCCAGTAGCATGTACCTTGTGCTCCGGCCATTACAAACTGATCCGCCACAGATACCCACCAGGATGGTTGTACTTATAGGATGGAAACAAATCTACAGAGACATGAAGCAATTACGAGCAACTGGAAGCAATCATCTCCGCAACAGCAAGATCTGTTAATTAGCATTATGTTGTGTGCTTTGGGAGTTGAAGTCCATTGAAGAACGAGACGGAAGATGAAAACGGAGTAGCGGCCGCCTGTGTGCACTGTTGCCAGGAATTGATGAAATAAATATGTCAGAGATCTATGGATTGTTCAAGGTGTAGACAAAAAAAGAGCGAAAGACACAACAATTTCATGATAAGTGACATGTCATAAAGGATATAGGTTTGAGAGGCAGTGTTAATTCAAATACATGCCTCACCCTCGTCTAGCTATGCAGAAGGCGAATGCTATGCAAATGCACCTCAATTTTCAGTGTCGGCATAGTCTTGATCCGCTCCAATAGGCGATGAACCTGGATTCATTGACCCTCATGCAGGTTACTTGATTTGGTTATGACCAAAAAGGTTTGGAGTAGTGACTTCATGGACCAATGTTCACATGTTTTTCTTTATTTCTTAGTTCAAGGATTGACTTAAGCTTCTTGAGAGATTGACTGCAAGGATTGGAGGGCTGATGTTCTCTCCATTCTGCCCCAAGAAAATCATTGTGAAAAAGGAACCTCCTTGAGATGGACTTCAAGGAAAATTGTATGGTGGGCATACCTGCAAGTCCTATTGCCTTTAAGCTTAAATCAAGAGTTAGGTATGAACTACAAACCTTCTTAAAAGGTAAATTTTGCATTTGTGCTTTATTACATATCTAGTTGTAAGTGCATCTAGTGCTCCTTAGTGATTTTGGTGTATTGAACAGGGGCGAAGCCAGGATTTAGGTATAGGGGGGGCCAAGCGAAGAAAAAAAATTGCGGTTCGTATAATAATGTGTAACTTTGATGGAATAAAAACATAGTTATATTTGTATTAATCTAAATTGGGGTCTACAATTCTCAATAAGATCAATAACGTTCCTATCATAAAAATATATCAAAATATTCTCGTTAACAAACGATCAAAAAGATTATTAATTTTGTCAGGAGAGAACTTAGCATCGTTGATCTTACAATCAGAAGTAAATTAAATTAAAAGTACAATTTTGTCATATATAAGATGGAGTTGAGAGACATTGGTGACAGTAGCCACTAGTGCTAACCTTGGGTAGTTAGCTGGAGCATAGGACAATCTGTTGATGCAGCCTACAGAATTGCCCCTCGCGACATCGGGATGGTCTGATTTACTCTGAATCGAGTTTGATCGAGAGATGGGAGCCATCAAGAAGACGAGAACGGAAAGCAGGAAATAACCTAGCGGCAGCCGGCGATTATCTTATGTTTGCGTCATGACTCTGGTGTAGGATTCTACGAAGGGACTTCATGATTTTGGACTCTTGGGCCTTCTTATGGGCCTTTATCTCATGTTTGTTGAGTCTATGTTTGCGTCAGGGGGGGCCAAGTACGTGAAATCAGGCAAATCTATCGCTAATTACCAGCTCCTGCTAAAGTAATTCTC
>NC_057800.1:35340927-35344494 GCF_018294505.1 Triticum aestivum | reverse complement strand
AGTAATTCTCAATCGTTGGGGGGGGGGGGGCTGGCCCCCGCTCGCCACCCTGTCTCCACCCCTGGTATTGAAGACTTATAGGTTAAGGGACTAATGTGTTTGTGAGTATACACACATCTATAAGTCTATGAGGAGTTTGATATTTACGATGAAAGTCGACCCCTAAAAATGGATGTCTTCAGCTGAAGACTTTGGTTTTCCTGAAGACTTTGAAAGTGAAGAAATTGGTGTGACCGTGAAGACTTGGTATTCATGCGAGGAATATGAAGCTTGAAGACTTTTGTTTTCGTAGTTTCATTTTTCTCTTTCTTGAGTCATAGGAAACACCGTACTGTTAAAGGGGGTCGAGGTAAAGCTAAGGAAAAGTTTCCAAGTGATGCTCATCTCAAAATCCAACACCTACCCAATCCTTTCGAGTGAAGTCATTGAAAATCTCATACAGTTCAGTCAATTTCTTCAGTAACAGAGATGAAGTTCTTCCGCTCTTTGAGTAATTTGTCCTGACTGAGGAGTTAGGAATTCTCCAGTGTGGATTGCCTACAAGTGATGAACGTGATAGCCCTGAGGAATTTGGTACTCAATTATCCGATCGGTGCTGTGCTACGTGCCAGTTGTCCCAAAATATTTACCCACCTAATGGTCATATCATTGAAGGGCATTTATGTCTTATCATGTCGAGCTGCTCCCTAGACTATAAATAGCCGCCCCCTACAACCACTAGTTGGTTGGCTGCTCTGAGAGAAATCGACACTTGTCATTGAGAGCATCCCATCCTCTGAGGACTCTGAGCGAAAATCATCAAGTGAGGAAAACCCAAACCCAAACACCTACAAACCCAAAGTGATTGAGCACCACTGAAGAGATTGTTCCTGTGTGGAACCGACGCTTGTTACCTTTCAGGACTATGTATCCTCCAGATGGTTAGGCGTCATGGTCTAGAGCATCCAAGAGGAAATTGTGGATCGCTGAGTGACCAAGTCTATGAAGGTTTGGAAGTCATCTAAAGACTTACCACGAGTGATTGAACGAGGTCTGTGTGATCTTAGCTCAAGGAGAATACGGTAAGGACTGTGTGTCCGGGAATGTGTGTCCTCAGGTTTAAATACATAGCCGTTCCAACCAGACGTACGACTGTCACAGCAGTTGCAACTGGTCTACCAAATCATCGTCTTCACCAAGCTACTGGTTCTATTTCCTCAACCCTTTCATTTCCTCATTCTTGTGTTGAATTACTTGATTGTTACTGTTTGAAGACATTGACTGAAGACTTTCTCAATTTCCTCAATCCTATTTCTTCAGTTAGTTTGTCTTCAGCCTGCTTATCCTATGCGCACACTACTTGGAGTTTTAGGACGAACTACCCCTACTGGAAGAATAAGATGCGAATGCATCTTGACGCAATTGACAACGATCTCTGGTATGTTGTGGAAAATGGCGTTCCCTCCGTCACTCCTATAATCAACGCTGCTGATGTGAAGATATTCAAGCAACTCGAATCTCAAGCGAAAAACATCATATGTGGCCATCTGAGCAAAGGGCAGTATGGCTGTAGCGACCTGACCTCAGATGGTCAAGTCTCTGTGCTTCAGTGTCATCCCTGGATCGGTAATGCTGACACACACAATACTCGAAGGATTTATAACAGAGTAGCAATCACACACTTATTACATCGAATGTCTCAAAAGAGAACTTATTACAATAATATGGCTTAAGGCCATCTAATACGATAACAGCGGAAAGTTTGGAAGATAAAGTGAGTCCTTCAACTCCAACGACATAGCTGAGCTACACGGCAACGACCTAACGAACCTTACTCCTCATCTGAAAAGTCTGCAACATAATATGTTGGAGCCCGAAAACGGGTCAGCACATGGAATATGCTGGCAATATAACACAGTAGAGCATGAACAGAATAATGCTATCACTACATGCATATATGGCTGGTGGAAAGCTCTATGGTTATAGTTTTTGCAAAAAGCCAATTTTTCCCTACAACAAAGGAATAGATTTTAATTTAACTATCATGGTGGTTGAACAACATTGAGAAGGTTCCTCCAACTCAATCCCAATTAAAATGATTAACAACCCAACAATATTAATTAAACATGATGAGATACATGTGATAACTCAAGTACTAGATACTCAAGAATTGTCCATAACCGGGGACACGGCTAACCATGATTAGATTGTACACTCTGTAGAGGTTTGCGCACTTTTCCCCACAAGACTCGATCACCTCCGTTGGATTTCTCGCACTACATGGTGTTTGAGAAACGGATGACCGAGACACAGTCTTTCAGAAACATTAACTCTCTACTCCGGACAGACCATACCAAACCTACATCCCTCTACCTGCTGATCTGCCTCTTCAAGAGCTTCACGTAACTTACTCAACTATGCTAGAGCCCATAATAGCTTGTGGCTGCACACGGAAGTTTCTAGCATGAATCATCTCAGTTCCCTTTGAGCCTGGGTGGCGGTCCATAGGAATATCACACGGAACCCCGAGATTTCAAAAAAAATAGGCAACACTGGGTACCCCATGTGCCTCAATCCACCCAGATGTTAATTTAAGTTGCCACCTTAAGTTGAACCATTAATTAATAACTCACATCTGTCATGGATTTCACTCAAACCCAACCCACGTCTACGAGCATAGAAATATAATATAAGCAAACGTAGAAGTAACTCCCAAGGGTTTGAATATAACAGGGCAATAGGTTCTACCTTAATAACTACTTCCCATCCCACATGTTAATGACATCCTAATCATGCAATGTTTGAGGATTGGAACTAATGCATAAAAACTGGGTATGAAAAGAGTATGATCAATGTGTTACTTGCCTTGCTAACGATCCGCGAATACTAGAGACTCGTAGTAACACGCCTCGCACTCCGGGAATTCTATCGCAAGCAAACAATAGCATACATAAGTAACAAGAAACAATGCACAAGAAAAACTCAAATAAGAGAGAGGTTGACTAGAATGTTCAACTTAGGAACTCCGGTTCACAAAAAGAATCAAATCAAACGGAGCAATGAAACTCAAACGGCGAAAGAAAGAAGCTTCGTTTACTAATCTGAACCTAGGTCAAATTTTACAGTAGCAAAAACTTATTTGAGTTGGTTAAACAGAAAGAGGGTTTCGAGACGAAACTCTAGGTGCTTGAATCGCCTAATTCCGATAAACGAGCGAAAAGATAAACATAAACTAAGATCGGATCAGAAATCGCGATCAGAGAAATCGCGGAATAAATCCGATAAAAAGAAAACTGACGAACAGACTAACGAACGAGCGTTCGTTAGCTGTAACTAACGGGCGAAAACCGTTCGTTAAAACGAATGTGAAGACGAACGTCCGCTAACTAGAAGAACCAAAAAAACCGGCGAACCGAGAAAAAAACGAATCTAGGGTTTCGAAAAAATCCGAACGGTTTTAAAAAAAAACCAGCGGCTCAGATCCGACGGATACCTCCGGCGAGGGGGTCCGGCGAGGCGGCTGCGGGGCGGGGCGGCAGGGCTTGGCGGCGGCGGCGGCTAGCGCGGGCGGCGGCGAGGAGGCGCGGC
>NC_057800.1:35338564-35340428 GCF_018294505.1 Triticum aestivum | reverse complement strand
TATAAGGAGGGGGGAGGGGCGGCTTATAAGGATGGGGGGCTTGCTTGGAGGAGGGGGCAAGCGGCGGCGAGGCGGAGTCCGGCTCGGACTCCGGGTCCGAGCGGCTGCGGGGCGGCGCGCGCGTGGGGAGGCGGCGGCGGTTGCGGGCCGGCCTGGCTTGGCTGGGCCTTAGGCCCAATCGGGCGCGGGAAAATCTTAAAAAAAATAATTTTGCCGACAAAAAATAAAATCCTAGAAAAATAAATAAAAATCCAAAAATGCCAAAACAAAATTTCACCGTCTAAATAAAATATTTAGAATGAGATGAACATTTTCTTGGCCCTAAAATGCAACTTTGAAAACGTGCAATTTTTCTAATGCAAATAAAATCCGAATAAAATCAAGTAAAATCAAATAAATGTTTTTAACATTTTCCTCCAATATTTAAATATTTTGGAGAAGTCATATTATCTCCTCTCATTTATTTTGATGAGAAATATTTTTTTTGGAGAGAAAAATAATTAAAATCAAAATCCTCGTTTCATTATTTGATAAAAATCAAATATGAAAAACCGGGAAAATCCCCAACTCTCTTCATGGGTCCTTGAGTTGCTTAGGATTTCAAGGATTTGCGGAACGGAAATGCAATAAAATATGATATGCATGGATGACTATGTATAACATTCCAAATTGAAAATTTGGGATGTTACAAACCTACGCCCCTTAAAATGAATCTCGCCCTCGAGATTCGGGTTGGATAGAAAATAGGTGTGGGTGGTCTTTGCGAAGATCATCCTCTCGTTCCCAGGTGGCTTCATCCTCGGTATGGTGGCTCCACTGAACTTTGCAAAACTTAATAACCTTAATGCGGGTGACTCTGCTGGCAAACTCAAGAATCTTAACTGGCTTCTCCTCGTAAGTCAAATCACTATCCAACTGAATTGCCTCCAAGGGTACTGTATCTCTTAACGGTATATCGGCCATCTCAGCATGACACTTCTTCAGCTATGAAACGTGAAACACATCATGAACTCCTGACAATCCCTCGGGTAATTCCAATTTGTAGGCAACTTCTCCTATCCGTTCCAAAACACGATACGGTCCTACAAATCTCGGAGTTAACTTCCCCTTAACTCCAAAACGTTTCACTCCTCGCAAGGGAGATACTCACAGATATACTTTGTCTCCAATTTCATAGGTTACCTCCTTGCGTTTTGAGTCCGCATAACTCTTCTGCCTGGACTGAGCAATCTTCAGTCTATCACGAATCAATTTAACCTTCTCCTCAGACTCCTTGATCAAGTCTGGTCCAAACAACTGTCGGTCTCCTACCTCATCCCACATCAAGGGCGTTCTGCACTTGCGTCCATACAGGGCTTCAAACGGTGCCATCTTCAAACTGGCTTGGTAGCTATGTTGTATGAGAACTCTGCGTACGGTAAATTATCATCCCAACTAGACCCATAATCTAGCGCACAGGCTCTCAACATGTCCTCCAGAATTTGGTTCACTCTCTCGGTCTGTCCATCTATCTGTGGGTGAAAGGCTGTACTGAACTCTAACCTCGTTCCCAAAGTCTGGTGTAACTGATGCTAGAACTTTGAAGTAAACTGTGTTCCTCTATCTGATACGATGGTCCTCGGAACTCCATGCAGACATACGATCCTGGACATATAAATCTTGGCCAACTTCGCACTTGTATAATTGGTTTTCACTGGGATAAAGTGAGCCACTTTGGTTAAGCGATCGACTACTACCCACATGGAATCATATCCTACTTTAGTCCCGAGCGATCGATCGATGGCTGTTAACTGAACCTGAATGAGTGATTCCTTCGCTACTGCTGCTAACTGAAGCCGATCGATGCTGCCTCTAGATGAACAGT
>NC_057800.1:35314042-35338431 GCF_018294505.1 Triticum aestivum | reverse complement strand
AACAGGACACTCGTTTTGACCGTAGGAGGTCCGTTTCGTCCCTTTTGCGGTACGCCACACCCCTCCTGATGAACAGGACCGCCGTTTCGACCGTAGGAGGTCCGTTTCCTCCATTTTGCGGTACGCCAAACCCCTCCCGATCAACAGGACCCCGTTCCGAACGTAGGAGGTCCGTTTCCTCTGTTGTGCGGTACGCCAGGCCTCCTTTCCATCGCCTGTTCCATCCAATCCCTCCCGATGTGTCAGGACCCCGACTCGATGTCACATCGATCTAGCTGGTAACACCCCATATCACTTTGCGGCCTCACGCACGGTATCCCCACGGGTGTCGTCTTACCTCTTCCCGGGACCGTTTGCGCCTTTTGGCTCGCGTATATGAAAGTGTCGCTAGCATCCATATGATAAAGAGCCCGGGCTGACATGACTAGTCGTAAACCCAAAGTGGCACAGACTTACAGGGACAGGCATCCATGACCCAGCTTCGAACGTGTCAGTCATCAGCAAGTGGGTCCGGGCTGTAGCACTGGGCTAGCAGGACTCCGGTAAACCGGGCTGTAGCGGGCTAACAGGACTCCGGTACTCAAAGCGTGACATTTCCCCGAAGGGACAGACACAGGAACGAAGAAGGACACATGCCGGCCAGCCTAAGTGTTCCAGAGCAGTAGCAAGCTACCATGGCTCAGCGGTAACACTAGGAGACATTTCCCGGTAAGAGAGGCTACTAAAGATAAACAACTAGATAGTCAGATCCCACACATACCAAGCATTTCAATCATACACACAATATGCTCGATATGTGCAAATACAACGGAGCATCACAACATGACTCTATGACACAAGTACTTTATTTAAGGCTCAGTGAGCCATACATAACATACACACAAAGGTACGGGTCTCACGACCCAACATACAAGTCATACAATCATACAAGCCAGCAGCGGAAGTAACTTGTCTGAGTACAGACAACTAGTAAAATAAAAGAGGCTTGGAAAGCCTCTGGCTATACTATGTGGTCCTTCACAAGCTCAGGGTCACCACCTGGGTCTTTAGCCTACTCGTTGATGTCAACGTCTACATAGAACCCATCAGAAGGGGTTGCAGCGTCTTCTGTAAAAATGTAGATTATAGCAACATGAGTACAAAGGTACTCAGCAAGACTTACATCAGATCCTACATACATGCATAGTATCAAGAAGGGTTGGTGGAGTTATTGCAGCAAGCCAGCTTTGACTCTTGGCTAGGCTATCCTACGATACTTCAACTTGAAATAGTTTTGCGCACACGAGTCCACTATTCACCACTTCAATACACTACCGAGGATCCACCTCCGTCCTCCTACGGAGGAACCATCCTCGGCACTCACACTTATCTTGAGGCTTTTAGTAGTTTCCATTTACTTGTCTATGAACTATATAGGCAACCAAGTAGTCCTTTACCGCGGACGCGGCTATTCGAATAGATCATGTTAACCCTGCAGGGGGTACTTCTTCATACACGCTCTCACCACTTACCGTCGTTTACACGACATGTACTCGGCAACCTTCAAGCGGAAGCCCAACGTGGGTGTCGGCCACGACCTACCTAATCACCTAAGCCTCCAGTCCAGGTTTATCGCCTATTCAGGTTCCATCCGCAGGGAGTCCGGCCGAGGTTTCCCATACGGCCCCGAACGATGTGAACAGGGTTCCCGAGATACCTAACGGGTATTCGGTACACCCGGCCACGTACCTACCGCATCACAGCCCACCCCTACGGTCAGCGCTGTCCACGGCCTCCAGTAGGCTACAAACACCAGAAACTACTTGCAACTCCTGGACGGAGAACTAGGGTGAATAAGAAGTCGAGAGGGTCCATTGGTTTCGGGCCCAATGCATGGTAGTAGCTGATTCTTAAATCACACATACAGATCTCAGTGCTTAAGGTCGGCTTCAATGAAACAACCCACCATGTACTCCTACATGGCCTCTCATCGATACCTTTACCAAAACGTGTTCACCACACCACTCTCATTACCGACATAATCATTTCACTCTAGCCCATCACCTAGATGAACCAGACCTGACACGACTCTAAGCATAGCAGGCATAGCAAGGTAGGAACAACACATACATATGGCTCAATCAACTCCTACACATGCTAGTGGGTTTCATCTAGTTACTGTGGCAATGACAGGTCATGCAGAGGAAATGGGTTCAACTACCGTAGCACACAGCAGTTTGAATCGCGTTGTCTTAATGCAGTAAAAGAGAGCAGGAGCGAGAACATGGGATTGTATCGATATGATCAAATGGTTGGTTGCTTGCCTGATGGTTCGATGCACGGATACGGTTCTTCGTTAGGGTAGTCACGGTACTCCTCGGGGACAGATCCTGTCGTAAAGGATAACGATACACAGGCATCACCAAACAATGTGCAACAATATGATGCATGCATGAAACATGGCAATATGAGTGTGTTGGGCTAATGCAACTAAAGCCAGAAGGGTTTGAACAAATTTGAATCAAAGATTCAAATTTCAATTTCAAATATGGCCTTTTAAAGTGCTTTTCCTTGTTCTGATTAAAACATCCATTTAACTTGTTGGATCATGCATGAAAATAGTACAGATGGATAGATTGGATTTTTCTGATCATTTTTCATATATAATTTGTCCAATTTGGAGTTACAAAATAAAAGTTATGAATTTTTGAAGTTTAATTAATATTCTGGAATTTCCTGATTTAATTTAAATCCAGAAATATCATTTACTGCGTCAGCCTGACGTCACAGTGACATCAGCAGGTCAACAAGGCTGGCTCGGGTCAAACCTGACGTGTGGGGTCCACACGTCAGTGACACAGGGGCTAATCCCGTGTTGACCCGGGCTGGTTAGCTTTGACTAAGCCCTGGGGCCCACTTGTCAGCGTCAGTAGGTGGTGGTTTAGTGGCTAATTAACTAGGCCATGTCAGCTCGCCGGAGTTCTGGCCGGCGGCGACCATCAGTGCGGCGGCGATAGTGGTTTTGGTCGTTTCGGCCACCAAATGAACCGCGGAGGCCACCGGAGTGAAGCTGAGGACGACCCGCGGCTCTTGGCGGAGTCCGTTGGGGTCGGGGTGGCCGGAGTCGACGGCGGCGAGCTCGGCTGCGGCGGCCGGGGTTCGGTCGTGCACGGGAACGGTGTTGCAGGGTGTTAGGGGGGGTGTTGGAGCGTGCTACGTGCTCCTAGTGAGATGTGGAGCACGATGGCGTGCTCGGTTGGGCGCTACGGCGATCGTGGCCACGACGGCGACATCGCCGGCGGCGTGAAGCTTTCGGCCACGGTGGGGCTAGGGCCTAGGGGTCGGGAGAGAGCAGGGGAGAAGGGGGAAACGGTGGCGTAGCTCACCGCGGTTGCAGTGGGCGTCGAAGCGGGCTCGGGGACGCGTCGGAGACGACGAATTTGACGGCGACGGTGGTCGGAGTCCGAAGGGGGGAACGGCGACGTGGCGGCGATGCAGGGCTTCCGGGGACGCGTGGAGCGGTGGGGAGGAAGAAGGAGTCGAGGCGGAGCTTCTGAGCTGGTCGGGGAAGCGAGGGGTGGTCGGAGACGGTGGCTAAGGCGAACGGCGGCGACGGTGAGCTTCGGCCGTGAGAGAGAGAGAGTGAGGGAGAGGAAGGAGAGAGCCGGGGAGAGTGAGAGAGAGCAGGGGGGATCGGGACGGGCTGCGGGCGTCGTCCACGCGGCCAGGAGGGCGTCGGCAAGCAGGAGGTGGCCGCGCGGCCGCGCGCGCGCGAGCACGCAGCAGCTTCGGGGCGAGGGGAGGAAGACGACGGGGAGCTACAGTGCTGGGCTGGGTCGGTTGCTGGCTGGGCCGGCCAGCTGGCTGGGCCGCACAGGTAAGTCTTCCCCTTTCTTTTCTGTTTTCTGTTTTTATTTCATATAACTGCAACTTTGTTGAATTAAATAAAATACCTAGGCAACTCCAAAAATCACCAAACTACTCCTGGTCCATAGTTGGATTATTTCCAACATGAAACATTTTAGTTTGGAGATATTTGAGCATTTAAATATTTTATATAATTTTAAATGCCCAAATTCAAATAGTTATGATTTAATTCAAAACCCTAGGATGGCCTAGGAAAATGTGCACCACTTTTGGCAGAGGTTCTGAACCAAGGCAAAAATGATGGGCATTTTAGAAGGGCATTTCAGGTTCATTGAAAAATTATTTTAGTAAACCCTAGTTGGTTTCAGAGGGGACTGGGGGTTCTGTCATCCCCATTTCAAGTTTCTGATGAATGAGTAAACATGATGCAACACTCTAATGCATAACTAGCTAGGGTGTGACAACTCACCCCCACTCAAAAGAATCTCGTCCCGAGATTTGGGTTCCTCCGGGAAGAAGGCGGGATATTCAAGTCGAAGACGATCCTCCCTTTCCCAGGTTGCTTCATCTTCAGAATGGTGCGACCATTGAACCTTGAGAAACTTGATATTATGATGTCGCGTGGTACGTTCGGCTTGATCGAGGATACGAATGGGGTACTCTCGATAGGTAAGATTATCTTGGAGATCAAGCGTTTCGTGGTCCACTTCACGGATAGGATCCGAGAAGCAACGCCTGAGTTGAGAAATGTGGAAGACATCGTGAACTCTGGAGAGGTGCGGAGGTAGTTCCAATTGGTAGGCAACTTCTCCTCGTTTGGCAAGAATGCGAAAAGGTCCAATGTAACGAGGAGCCAATTTGCCTTTGATACCGAAACGATGGGTTCCCTTCAGAGGGGTGACCCGAAGATAAGCCTTCTCATCAACCTCGAAAGTCATAGCCTTATGTTTTCGGTCATATTGACTCTTTTGACGAGATTGGGCTGTTTTCAACTTTTCACGAACGATACGAACTTGTTCTTCTGCTTCCTGAATCATATCCGGGCCAAAGAATTGTCTTTCCCCGGTCTCTGACCAGTTAAGGGGTGTTCGACATCGCCGTCCATAGAGGACTTCAAAAGGGGCTTTACCCAAGCTGGATTGATAGCTGTTGTTGTAAGCGAATTCGGCAAATGGAAGGCACTTCTCCCAGTCCATTCCGAACGAGATAACAGAGGCTCGAAGCATGTCTTCTAGAATCTGATTGACGCGTTCCACTTGACCACTTGACTGAGGATGGAAAGCGGTGCTAAAGGAGAGACGGGTTCCCATAGCATTTTGGAAACTTTCCCAAAATCGAGAGGTGAAAAGACTTCCTCGATCCGAATTGATTTCCAAAGGGACACCATGAAGAGACACTATTCGGGAGATGTATAAGTCTGCCAGCTGACTAGCGGTTATACTCTCACGAACAGGTAAGAAATGAGCTACTTTGGAAAGACGATCGACCACAACGAAAATAGCATTATTCCCTCTTTTGGTCCTGGGAAAACCGGTAATGAAATCCATACCAATTTTATCCCATTTCCATTCAGGAATAGCTAATGGTTGAAGGGTGCCAGCAGGCCGTTGATGCTCTGCTTTTACACGACGACAGACGTCGCAATTAGCAATATACTGAGCGATTTCTCTCTTCATCCTAGTCCACCAGAACCTCTGGCGTAGGTCCTGATACATTTTTGTGCTACCGGGGTGAATGGTGAGAGGAGATTCATGAGCTTCCTTAAGGATTAATCGCCTTAGGTTGCGCACTTTGGGAACTACTAGTCGATTCCCGAAGTATACGACTCCTTGATCATTAACGGAGAAACAATTCGCAATTCCTTTCTGAATGTTTCTCTTGATGCGGGAGATTCCCAGATCTACCTTCTGTGCGTTGATAATTTGATCCGTAAGGGTAGGTTTTGCCACCAAGGTGGAGAGAAAACCTTGAGGTACAATGTGAAGGTTAAGCTTCCGAAATTCCTCATGGAGAAGCGGTTGACTTTGTTGTAACATCAGGTTGTTACAATAAGATTTACGACTTAGCGCATCAGCCATGACGTTGGCTTTCCCTGGGGTATAGGTTATCCCTAAGTCGAAGTCTGTGATCAATTCAACCCAACGTCTCTGCCTGAGATTCAAATCCGGTTGGGTGAAAATATACTTCAGACTTTGGTGATCAGTGAATATTTCGCAACGATTACCGAGGAGATAATGTCGCCAGGTCTTAAGTGCATAGACTACGGCTGCAAGCTCTAGGTCATGAGTGGGATAATTCTCCTCATGTGGGTGCAATTGCCGTGAAGCGTAAGCAATTACGTGTCGATCTTGCATGAGAATGCAACCTAGTCCTTGTCGCGAGGCGTCGCAGTAGATAACAAAGACCTTGGAGAAGTCTGGCGGTACCAGTACGGGAGCAGAGGTCAGGCGTCTTTTCAGTTCCTGAAAGCTGTGCTCACATTGTGGAGTCCATTCGAACTTCTTATCTTTCTTGAGGAGTTCAGTTAGAGGTTTAGCAACCTTGGAGAAGTTCTCGACAAAGCGACGGCAATAGCTCGCTAAGCCTAGAAAACTCCGAACTTGCTTGACTGATTCGGGCGGAGTCCAATCAAGGACGGCTTGAACTCGCTCAGGGTTAACAGCAATACCTTTACCAGATATTACATGACCCAGATAGGTCACTTCTGACAACCAGAATTCACATTTAGAGAATTTGGCATAAAGGCGATGCTCTCGAAGTTTCTTCAACACTAGCCTTAGATGTTCGGCATGTTCTTCCTCGTTCTTGGAGTAGATGAGTATATCATCGAGATAAACCACGACGAATTTATCCAAATACTCCATGAAGATTGAGTTCATTAACCGAGAAAAGGTGGCTGGAGCGTTGGTTAATCCGAAGGACATAATGGTGTACTCGTATTGGCCATAGCGAGTAACAAAGGCCGTTTTAGGAATGTCCCCGTTTCTGATTTTGATTTGATGGTAGCCCAACCTCAAATCCATCTTGGAGAAGACTGAGGATCCAGCGAGCTGATCATACAGGTCGTTGATCCTGGGAAGTGGATATTTGTTCTTGATTGTGACCAAATTGACAGGTCGGTAATCTACAACCATCCGGTCCGTACCATCCTTTTTCTTAACGAATAGGACGGGGCAAGCCCACGGAGATGAACTAGGGCGGATGAAACCCTTTTTCAAGGATTCATCGAGTTGTTTCTTAAGCTCGGCTAGTTCTAGGGGTGCCATCTTATAGGGTCTTCTAGCAATCGGAACGGTTCCTGGAATGAGATCTATTACGAACTCAACATCCCTGTCAGGTGGAACACCTGGCAATTCCTCTGGAAAGACATCCGGGAAGTCACGTTCTACCGGAACGTCCTCAAGGTCTGGCAAAGGGCTGGCGTTAAGAGAATATAATTGTCGCTTGGCTATTCGGGTCAAGACATTGACTATCTTCCCCGAAGGATGGGTGAGTTGAACAGTCCTAGAGAAGCAATCAATTTTGGCTTGATGAGCTGACATCCAGTCCATACCCAAAATGATATTAATATCCGAAGATTTAAGGGCTATCAAGGATGCAAGGAAAACAAGTCTGTCGACTTGGATCTCATTTCCATAACTTACCCTAGAGGTCTGCCATCTAGACCCAGGGGTAGAGATTTCCATAGTGGATGGCAAGTCACAGAATGCAACGTTATGCAAACGGGCATAACTTTCAGATATAAAAGAATGAGAGGCTCCTGTATCGAAAAGAACGGATGCCGGGTGGCAATTAACAAGAAGCGTACCGAGAACGACGTTGGGGTCCTCTTGAGCTTCTTCGGCAGAGATACAGTTGACATGGCCACGTGAAGCGGTGACCGGTTTGGCATGGAACACCTTCCCTGTCGGCTTGCCACGGCCAACAGCTTTAGCAGATTGATTGGGGTTGGTCTGGGGACACTCGCGCATATAATGACCAGATTCCCCACACTTGAAACAAGTCACGGAACTGGTACGTGGAGGAGCATTATTGGATGGACCCCCATAGGGCTTGGCCGGTGCAGACTGTTGAACAGGGCGAGGCGCCTGGAAAGATGGCCTCGGTGTGAACCTGGGTGGCAGGGCGGTATTGGGTACCCACACGCGGCGTTTCTGAGGATCAGCACCGGATGAGGAACCCATATCACGTCCATGCTTGCGTGTTGCATCATAATCAGTCTGACCAGTTTCAGCACTGATGGCTTTGTTGACAAGTTTCGAAAAAGATGTGCACTCATGCAGACGGAGGTCGCGGCGAAGCTCAGGGCTAAGGCCCTTTCGGAACCTTGCTTGCTTCTTGGCGTCAGTAGAAACTTCCTCAGTTGCATATCGTGCGAGATTACCAAACTCTCTGCTATAGGCATCCACAGAAAGTCGGCCTTGGGTGAAACTGCAAAATTCTTCACGTTTACGGTCCATGAGACCCTCCAGAATGTGATGTTCACGGAAAGCCTCACTGAACTCAGCCCAAGTGGTGACATGGCCCGCTGGGCGCATGGCTCCATAATTCTCCCACCATAGACTGGCGGGGCCTTCAAGATGATATGCAGCGAAGGTGACCTTGTCAGCCTCCGCTACCAACGCGGAACGCAGCTTGTGAGAGATACTGCGAAGCCAGTCATCAGCGTCGAGAGGCTCGACGGAGTGGTGGAACGTGGGTGGATGCAATTTGATAAAATCACTGAGTGACACCACGTTAGCCCTCTGATGGTGTGCTGTATTCTGTTCTATACGCTCCAACAAACGGTTTGTCTCCCGCTTGTTTCTCTCAGCTTCCATCATCACCTCGGCTAGTGAAGGAGGATGAGGCAGATTTTCATTCCTGGCTTCACTGCCTTCGGCCTGCTCTTGGGAAGCAGGATTAGCGCGCGTGTTGACCATCCTAGGTAGACAAGACAATGATTTAGTCAGGATGGTAAAATTCTGACATAGGATACATAAGGTAAGGAATAACTCGAAATGCAAGATGATCATCCGTATGACATGGTAGATACAGAAACTGCTTCTTTATTCCATCGTCATGCACACCATACAAGGTTTAGTACAAGACCAAACAAAGTACTATTATGGTGAGAAAAGGATTACATCTCGTCAGAGGCATTCCAAGCTCCTATACATTATTTTCTACACCTCCGGAAAGAGTACAAACTAGGACATATCCCACGAGTCACGCGGAACGATAGATGACACAGCTAGTGCGAACTAGTGATGCTACCCCTAACTCAGACCGATCCGTAGTAGTCCTCATAAAAGTCACCTCCATAGCCTGGAAGCTCAACATGTTCATCCGGAAACAGACGATCTCGCGGAGCTTGTGGACCATAGGGGCTAGGATGAGGCCTTGGACCAACAAACGGTGGCCTGCGGGGACCGCGAGGTGGGGTGATGCCTCCTACATCACGCCAAACCATCACGTCCGGCAGAGCAGATCTCACAGGATAGAGATCGCGCATATCCGAATATCCAGCTTGCACCGCCGGTGCGAACCGAGTCAAAGTGGCCCAGTGATCGGCATGGGTATTGAAGAGCTCTAACCTTAAGGCCCGATTTTCACGGTCCTTATCCTCGAGCATCTCAGCAGTGGTGCGAGTCCGTGAATCCTCCTGAGTGGAGTCAGCATAAATAGCTTGGAGATATCCTTGTGCTCCCGGAAGTGATCCTGGCATATACCGGAAGTCAGAGTCCCGAAATAAACCAGATCTGACTCGCATAATGGTCATCATAGAGTAGGCGGCATCCTGCACAGCCATCTCGATAGTAACCCCGAGTCCATAGGAGCAGTGAAGAGGCTCAGTGGATCCAGGATAAGATGGAAATATCCTGACAGTGCAGAGATACTGGCTTTGATTAAAATCTCGGAATTGTTCTTCGACCGTGTACTCAGGATACCAGCGGTATCCAGCCTCAGTCATTACCCTGACCAACTTAGCAGTATGGCCGGGTACATCTAGGCATCGAGTTAGGCGAACCACTTGATTGAGGTCGCGAGTGGCCATCTGAAAGCATAATCATAATGCAAGGCATTAGAATTTCTAGCAAAATTTCGGCAGCATAACAGCTGTAAATGCTCAAAAAGGATATTGAGACATTTGACAAAGGATTTCGTACACACCCAACATCATCATATCAAAGTTCTGGAACCATTCTAACAACATAATGTGGTAGTAGAACTGAACTAGGCTTGTAACCATCAAACTTATAAGGTACTAC
This sequence comes from Triticum aestivum, assembly GCF_018294505.1. Lineage (NCBI taxonomy): Eukaryota > Viridiplantae > Streptophyta > Magnoliopsida > Poales > Poaceae > Triticum > Triticum aestivum. The sequence continues at coordinate 35,328,334 of NC_057800.1, read as the reverse complement.
TGATTAGTAACACGTGATCCTGATAGAGAGAGTAGATCCTAATTCCTTAACCCCCGGTGGAAGAATGGACTGACTCAGATCAGAAAGTCATAAGGTATAAGGAGTAAAAAGAGCCTTACGTTCCAACCCACAAACAATTCCCCTACATATAACTAAAGAATTTCTAGACTCAACATCGACCAGTTTGGCTTGGAGAACCTACAGGCAGTCCTGCAGTGATGCCAACGCTGTCAGGACCCCGACTCGATGTCACATCGATCTAGCTGGTAACAACCCATATCACTTTGCGGCCTCACGCACGGTATCCCCACGGGTGTCGTCTTACCTCTTCCCGGGACCGTTTGCGCCTTTTGGCTCGCGTATATGAAAGTGTCGCTAGCATCCATATGATAAAGAGCCCGGGCTGACATGACTAGTCGTAAACCCAAAGTGGCACAGACTTACAGGGACAGGCATCCATGACCCAGCTTCGAACGTGTCGGTCATCAGCAAGTGGGTCCGGGCTGTAGCACTGGGCTAGCAGGACTCCGGTAAACCGGGCTGTAGCGGGCTAACAGGACTCCGGTACTCAAAGCGTGACATTTCCCCGAAGGGACAGACACAGGAACGAAGAAGGACACATGCCGGCCAGCCTAAGTGTTCCAGAGCAGTAGCAAGCTACCATGGCTCAGCGGTAACACTAGGAGACATTTCCCGGTAAGAGAGGCTACTAAAGATAAACAACTAGATAGTCAGATCCCACACATACCAAGCATTTCAATCATACACACAATATGCTCGATATGTGCAAATACAACGGAGCATCACAACATGACTCTATGACACAAGTACTTTATTTAAGGCTCAGTGAGCCATACATAACATACACACAAAGGTACGGGTCTCACGACCCAACATACAAGTCATACAATCATACAAGCCAGCAGCGGAAGTAACTTGTCTGAGTACAGACAACTAGTAAAATAAAAGAGGCTTGGAAAGCCTCTGGCTATACTATGTGGTCCTTCACAAGCTCAGGGTCACCACCTGGGTCTTTAGCCTACTCGTTGATGTCAACGTCTACATAGAACCCATTAGAAGGGGTTGCAGCGTCTTCTGTAAAAATGTAGATTATAGCAACATGAGTACAAAGGTACTCAGCAAGACTTACATCAGATCCTACATACATGCATAGTATCAAGAAGGGTTGGTGGAGTTATTGCAGCAAGCCAGCTTTGACTCTTGGCTAGGCTATCCTACGATACTTCAACTTGAAATAGTTTTGCGCACACGAGTCCACTATTCACCACTTCAATACACTACCAAGGATCCACCTCCGTCCTCCTACGGAGGAGCCATCCTCGGCACTCACACTTATCTTGAGGCTTTTAGTAGTTTCCATTTACTTGTCTATGAACTGTATAGGCAACCAAGTAGTCCTTTACCGCGGACGCGGCTATTCGAATAGATCATGTTAACCCTGCAGGGGGTACTTCTTCATACACGCTCTCACCACTTACCGTCGTTTACACGACATGTACTCGGCAACCTTCAAGCGGAAGCCCAACGTGGGTGTCGGCCACGACCTACCTAATCACCTAAGCCTCCAGTCCAGGTTTATCGCCTATTCAGGTTCCATCCGCAGGGAGTCCGGCCGAGGTTTCCCATACGGCCCCGAACGATGTGAACAGGGTTCCCGAGATACCTAACGGGTATTCGGTACACCCGGCCACGTACCTACCGCATCACAGCCCACCCCTACGGTCAGCGCTGTCCACGGCCTCCAGTAGGCTACAAACACCAGAAACTACTTGCAACTCCTGGACGGAGAACTAGGGTGAATAAGAAGTCGAGAGGGTCCATTGGTTTCGGGCCCAATGCATGGTAGTAGCTGATTCTTAAATCACACATACTGATCTCAGTGCTTAAGGTCGGCTTCAATGAAACAACCCACCATGTACTCCTACATGGCCTCTCATCGATACCTTTACCAAAACGTGTTCACCACACCACTCTCATTACCGACATAATCATTTCACTCTAGCCCATCACCCAGATGAACCAGACCTGACACGACTCTAAGCATAGCAGGCATAGCAAGGTAGGAACAACACATACATATGGCTCAATCAACTCCTACACATGCTAGTGGGTTTCATCTAGTTACTGTGGCAATGACAGGTCATGCAGAGGAAATGGGTTCAACTACCGTAGCACACAGCAGTTTGAATCGCGTTGTCTTAATGCAGTAAAAGAGAGCAGGAGCGAGAACATGGGATTGTATCGATATGATCAAATGGTTGGTTGCTTGCCTGATGGTTCGATGCACGGATACGGTTCTTCGTTAGGGTAGTCACGGTACTCCTCGGGGACAGATCCTGTCGTAAAGGATAACGATACACAGGCATCACCAAACAATGTGCAACAATATGATGCATGCATGAAACATGGCAATATGAGTGTGTTGGGCTAATGCAACTAAAGCCAGAAGGGTTTGAACAAATTTGAGTCAAAGATTCAAATTTCAATTTCAAATATGGCCTTTTAAAGTGCTTTTCCTTGTTCTGATTAAAACATCCATTTAACTTGTTGGATCATGCATGAAAATAGTACAGATGGATAGATTGGATTTTTCTGATCATTTTTCATATATAATTTGTCCAATTTGGAGTTACAGAATAAAAGTTATGAATTTTTGAAGTTTAATTAATATTCTGAAATTTCCTGATTTAATTTAAATACAGAAATATCATTTACTGCGTCAGCCTGACGTCACAGTGACATCAGCAGGTCAACAGGGCTGGCTCGGGTCAAACCTGACGTGTGGGGTCCACACGTCAGTGACACAGGGGCTAATCCCGTGTTGACCCGGGCTGGTTAGCTTTGACTAAGCCCTGGGGCCCACTTGTCAGCGTCAGTAGGTGGTGGTTTAGTGGCTAATTAACTAGGCCATGTCAGCTCGCCGGAGTTCTGGCCGGCGGCGACCATCAGTGCGGCGGCGATAGTGGTTTTGGTCGTTTCGGCCACCAAATGAACCGCGGAGGCCACCGGAGTGAAGCTGAGGACGACCCGCGGCTCTTGGCGGAGTCCGTTGGGGTCGGGGTGGCCGGAGTCGACGGCGGCGAGCTCGGCTGCGGCGGCCGGGGTTCGGTCGTGCACGGGAACGGTGTTGCAGGGTGTTAGGGGGGGTGTTGGAGCGTGCTACGTGCTCCTAGTGAGATGTGGAGCACGATGGCGTGCTCGGTTGGGCGCTACGGCGATCGTGGCCACGACGGCGACATCGCCGGCGGCGTGAAGCTTTCGGCCGCGGTGGGGCTAGGGCCTAGGGGTCGGGAGAGAGCAGGGGAGAAGGGGGAAACGGTGGCGTAGCTCACCGCGGTTGCAGTGGGCGTCGAAGCGGGCTCGGGGACGCGTCGGAGACGACGAATTTGACGGCGACGGTGGTCGGAGTCCGAAGGGGCGAACGGCGACGTGGCGGCGATGCAGGGCTTCCGGGGACCCGTGGAGCGGTGGGGAGGAAGAAGGAGTCGAGGCGGAGCTTCTGAGCTGGTCGGGGAAGCGAGGGGTGGTCGGAGACGGTGGCTAAGGCGAACGGCGGGGACGGTGAGCTTCGACCGTGAGAGAGAGAGAGTGAGGGAGAGGAAGGAGAGAGCCGGGGAGAGTGAGAGAGAGCAGGGGGGATCGGGACGGGCTGCGGGCGTCGTCCACGCGGCCAGGAGGGCGTCGGCAAGCAGGAGGTGGCCGCGCGGCCGCGCGCGCGCGAGCACGCAGCAGCTTCGGGGCGAGGGGAGGAAGACGACGGGGAGCTACAGTGCTGGGCTGGGTCGGTTGCTGGCTGGGCCGGCCAGCTGGCTGGGCCGCACAGGTAAGTCTTCCCCTTTCTTTTCTGTTTTCTGTTTTTATTTCATATAACTGCAACTTTGTTGAATTAAATAAAATACCTAGGCAACTCCAAAAATCACCAAACTACTCCTGGTCCATAGTTGGATTATTTCCAACATGAAACATTTTAGTTTGGAGATATTTGAGCATTTAAATATTTTATATAATTTTAAATGCCCAAATTCAAATAGTTATGATTTAATTCAAAACCCTAGGATGGCCTAGGAAAATGTGCACCACTTTTGGCAGAGGTTCTGAACCAAGGCAAAAATGATGGGCATTTTAGAAGGGCATTTCAGGTTCATTGAAAAATTATTTTAGTAAACCCTAGTTGGTTTCAGAGGGGACTGGGGGTTCTGTCATCCCCATTTCAAGTTTCTGATGAATGAGTAAACATGATGCAACACTCTAATGCATAACTAGCTAGGGTGTGACACGATGAACACGACCACGCATTCCGTTCCGACCCAGCCGGTTGGCTCCCACGCGTTCCGTTGCCTCCTGATGAACACGACGCATTTCGTTGCCTCCCCATGAACACGACGCATTCCGTTGCCTCCCCATGAACACGACGCATTCCGTTGCCTCTCCATGAACACGAAGATGACGCTGTTTCTCTGTTTCGACCCAGCCATGTCAACAAGCCCTCGCCGTACGTATGCGCGAGTAGGCGTTCGAGACCCCGCCCGTATGTACACATACGTGACCGTATTTTCTTTCTTGCGCCCTGGCCACCTCTACTACGACACGTGCGCGCCTCTACATCCAGCAGTATATATGTACGTACACGTTCGCGACCAGAATGACAACGCTACGTACGCTTTGACTAGGTGGGTCCCGACTGTCAGGCACTTCCTTGCGTGCGAAGATGTAACTGGTGGGTCCCAGCAGTCAGGGGGCGAAATACGGTGGCCCGTCCGGTGGATCCCTGCTGTCAGGTGGAGGAATAATTATTTTGCACGTAATAAGGAGGCACTTCCTTGCTGCGGCCGTGGACCCAGCTGTCAGCCTCTCCACGTACAGTCCACGTCCAATGGAAGTTGTTCCTTGACCACGTTGACCATGCCGCGCCGAGAGCACCAGGGCAATGGACGACGGTGAGGCCTAGGAAGGGGACGATGCGGAGCCGGGGAAGACGCGGCAGTGGATGCCCACGCGTAGAGGAGTACGAGGGCACTGGTTCGCTGCGGTGTGAGGCTGCCGTCGCCGCAGAGTAACAGGGGGTGTGGGTGAGTAGAGGGATGGCCTGGCCAGCGGTGGGAGTAGTATGGGGCAGTGAGGCCTCCGCGCATCGCAGCCGGCCACGGGAGGCAGGAGCACGAGGCACGACCGGCGCTGGTTTGGGCGGCTGGAGCAAGAAGACCAGAGGTTGAAGAAGCACTACGGCCGTTGGATAGACATCGTACGGTCACTGGAGCTAGAATCGTGCATATTGACTAAGTTGACAAAGCCCTCCATCCCCGTCAACTTAGTAGGCCCACAAGTCAGCCTGCCACTATACTGGGTCCCAGCTAACAGGGGGAATATTCATTTTTTTTGTGTGTAATAAGAAGGCACTTTCGGTGGGTCCGAGCTGTCAGCGGCGGTACCATTCTTTTCACGAAATACAGAGGCCCTTTCGGTGGTTCCCTGATGTTAGGTGAAGGAATCATTATCTTGCGTGCAATAAGGAGGCATTTCATTGCGTGTGGCCGTGGACCCAGCTGTCGGCCTCTCCACGTACAGTCTACTTCAGATGCATGTCGGTCGTTGACCACGTTGACCAGGCCGCGCCGAGAGCACCAGGGCGGTGGACGATGGCGAGGCCTAGGAAGGGAATGACATGGAGGCAGGGAAGACTCGGCAGTTGTTTCCCACGCGGATGGGAGTACGACTGTACGAGGGTTTACTGGTTCGTCTGCCGTCGCCGGAGAATAACAGCAGGTGTGGGTGAGTAGAGGGATGGCTAGGCCAGCGATGGGAGTAAGGTGGGGCGGTGAGGCCTGCGCGGCAGCACAGCCCGCCGCGGGGAGGAGGGAGCAGGCAGTCCCGCCGGCGCTTGTTTGAGCGGTTGGAGCAGGAAGAGCAGAGATTGAAGAAGCACGCCGGCCGTTGGATGGACATCCAACAGTCACTGCTTGTGCGTCAACCTTTTTTTAGGAAAGCCTCAAATCTGTGGAAAACAGCATACAACCAATCTGCCATTATTTCTAATAATTTTCAGCCCATTTGCTAATTCTTAAGGTTTTTTTGGAGCTCATATTCTTTTTGTTAGCATTACAGCCCAAATTGTGGCCACGGTTAAAAAATTATACAAAATTATGCATATTTTAGTGCGGTCCGAACTGTTTTTAATCCCGAAATTACGACTCACATTCAAACCGATTTTAAAAATAAATGTATATCAATATAAAATCCAACAAATTCTCCACGCATAAAAATTAATGTAATTTAAAATCTTGAAATAAAAAAAGATATTTGAAACTAATTTCCGGTTTGATGTGTTTTAAAAATGTACAATCCATTTCTCATTACCGATGGGCCATTTTCTCGGCCAGCCGAATGAAAGCTCTCCTCGTCTTGAAAGATTTGTAGCCCAACAGGCCTGACAAAGTGACTTACTTGGCAAATCACAAAAAAACTGGGCTGTGGCCATGGACCCAACTGTCAGCCTCTCCACGTACAATACTCTTCTGATGGAAGTCGTTCCTTGACCACTTTGACCACGCCACGTGGAGAGCACCACGGCGGTGGACGACGGCGAGGCCTAGGAAGGGACGACGCGGAGCCGGGGAAGAAACGGCAGTGGAAGCCCGTGCGGAGAGGAGTGCGAGGGTTCACTGGTTCGGCTGCGGTGTGAGGCTGTCGTCGCCGCAGGGCCTGGCTAGCGGTGGGAATAGTAGGGGGCGGTGAGGCCTCCGTGGCAGCACAGCCGGCCACAGGAGGCAGGAGCATGCGGCACGACCGGTGCTGCTTTGGGCGACTGGAGCAAGAAGACCAGAGGTTGAAGAAGCACTACGGCTGTTGGATGGACATCGTACGATCACTGGAGCTAGAATCGCTCATATTGACTAAGTTGACAAAGCCCTCCATCCCCGTCAACTTTGTTGGCCCACAAGTCATCCTCCCACTATGGTGGGTCCCAACTAGCAGGGGGGTATTCATTTTTTTGTGCGTAATAAGGAGGCACTTCCTTGCGTGCGAAGATATAGCTGGTGGGTCTGACATGTCAGCGGGGGGAACGTTTTTTTTTTGTGAAATACAGAGGCCCTTCCGGTGGGTCCAAGCTGTCAGGTGGAGGAATCATTATTTTGCGCGTATAGTCCATGGTCGATGGATGTCGTTCATTGACCAAGTTGACCAGGCCGCGCCGAGAGCACCATGGCGGTGGACGAAGGCGAGGCCTAGGAAGGGAACGACATGGAGCCGGGGAAGACTCGGCAATGGTTGCCCACGCGGTGGGGAGTACGAGGGTTTACTGGTCCGGCTGCCGTCGCCAGAAAATAACAGGAGGTGTGGGTGAGTAGAGGAATGGCGTGGCCAGCAATGAAGTAGGGTGGGGCGGTGCGGCCTGTGCGGCAGCATAGCCGGCCACGGGAGGCGGGAGCAGGCAGTCCCATCGGAGCTGGTTTGGGCGGCTGGAGCAAGAAGATCAGATATTGAAGAAGCAGTACGGCCGTTGGATTAACATCCAACGGTCACTGCTGCTAGAATCGTTTGTGGACTAAGTTGACAAAGCCAAAGTACACATCAACCTAGTAGACCCACAAGTCAGCCTCCAAATCTGTCCCAAACAGCATACAGTCCGAAATTTCTAGCCAGATTCAAATTAATTTTAAATCTAAATATACCTTAATATAAATTCAATGAAATTTTACCCGCAAAAAACAATGAAATTTAAAATATAAAAATCCGAAAGAAAACAGTATTTTGGAACTAATTGTCTGTTTGCTGTATTTTTTCATTTTACAGCCCATTTATTATTACTTATAGCCCATTTCTTATTACTTATAGCCCATTTTCTGGGCAAAATGCATCCCTCCTCGTCTTGAAAGATTTCCGGCCCAGCAGGGCGTAGAAAAGCAAGTAGGCCTACGTTTGTTATTCTGCAAAAAACAAAATAGCTGGCTAGAAATTTTCAGGAAGGAAAAAAACAAATTGGGCTGGTCATGTGCTAAACATATGAAATATAAGCCTGGGCTAGACGGGCCACGGGTCCTGCACAACCCAGTTGATACCCTTCTCCGTCCCGAAAAAACAAAATTACTGCGCGCGCTGCTGGGTCCCTACTGCCATCCTCACCATGTACAGTCATCTCCTTATTCCTCTCGGTTGTTGACCATGTTGACAACACCGGAGGGCGGCACCGCGGCGAGCGAACCAAGGCGGAGGACGATGGTGAGGCCTCGGACGGGAACGAACAAGAGCCGGGGCAGATCACAGCTAGCCGTGGGAGGCGGGAGCAGGCGGTCCCGCCGGCGCTGGTTTGGCTTTGGCAGCTTGAGGAAGAAGAGACTAAAGAAACGCGAGAGACGTTGAATGTCAATCCAACGGTCAAGGTTGGCACAATCGTTTGTTGACTAAGCGGACACCAAGTAGCATACTTTTTTATATATAGATAGAAAACTGCGAGGAAAATGCGTTCGTCTGCCGTCCTCCTCACAGGGAACGTTCACAACATAAGTGACTAGCACCCTTGGTTTTCAACTGAGAGGTCTTGGGTTCGAGTCCCAGGAACTCTCAATTTTGTCCTCCTTCTTCCTCGCAAAAAAGGGAAAGAAAATCAAATACTTGGGAAGGCGTACAGAACAAGCTAGTGTACCAGTAAAGAGACGTTGCCGAGTTTTAGAAAAAAGAAAGACGTGCTCCTGTAGCTGGTTCGAATCCAAACATAGACTATGACTATATATGGTGCTATGCTACTCTGCAAGTAATAAAACTGACATATTCAACGTTCGCTTCTCCTCTTCTCTACTTACTCTGCCTAGCATCAGAAGCTCTGGCCTCAACAACCATGTCCTCTGGCTGCTCGTCCACCTGCTCTTCAGCAGACAACAACCAGATATGCGCCAAGTCGCAACCTGTACCATCGCCTGTGGGTCTCATCACACCCTCACCGGCACGCGCACCGCAGCCGATTGCTCATCGCAACCCGCTGCCGTTGGTGTGGTGCCACTGCTGCAAATCACACAGAGTCATCCATCGCGCCTCAACCACAATCCGCAACCCTGGCCGAGTCTTCTACAAATGCCTGAATCATGGGTAATAATATGTTTAAGTGTTGTTCTGCTGCTTTCAGTTGCTGATTTTTTTAATAGTTTGGTTGATGATCTACCAATTTGATTCATGCAGAAAAGGGAAGATTCATGTGATTTGTATTTGTAGGAAGTTGCTGATGTGGGGGAATGCAGCTACGCTGATTATTTGGTTAGCCGAGGAATCCCAATACCAGCAGGTTGGGGTGTTGACAAGTAACTGAAGGAATAGCAGAAGAGGAAGATGCAGAGTAGAAGGTTAAAGATGCAGTTCCTCTGATCATGGCCAAGCAACAGCTGCTGAATGGCCTTTAACAGCAATGAGGAGATGAAAGAGATTGTGAAGATAATGAGCAAAATCGATGTGCTCTGTAGGATGATTGTCTCTTTATTTGTAGTGTACGTAGCACTCCTGATATATTCAGTGGCTACGACATGAGCACTTTGCTAAAACTAGTAATGAATGAAACCTATGTAGCAAGCTGGGCGTAGTGTTGTGAACATCTAATGATTTCTATTAATGAAAATCAGGGGGTATCCCCTTTTGCTCATATAAATAAATAAATAGCAGAGGCCTTGTCGGGTCAGCTTTGTTTTCATTCGAAGACGTCGAGCAAATTGCAGTCCAACAGCAAACTATGTTATCAAATTCAAGTTTCACAGCCAAATATGAGTACAACTAAACAACAATGTCATCATGTTTTAGTTGTTATACAATCACCAAACACAAATCAGCATACATAACAAGTGATGTTCTCACAGCAAAATGCTAAACAACATGTTCATCAGGTTTCAATTGTCATAGCAAACACAATTTCACATAGTAGATAAAAAAACGTCTTCTGACAGGCAAATACGACAAAAGCAATGTAATCATCATCCGTAGCAGCAGCGTCAACATCTTCGCCATGTGTATCAGTCTGAATCGTAATTCCCCACGGTGTCATCTTCTTCTTCGTCCTCAACATCCTCGAACGTTGGCTTCTTCTTGATCAACTCTTGTATGTCCACAACACGACATGCAATCTTTTCGCCGGCGTCATTGACGTGATGGTTCTCAAAGATATTAGGAACATTTGTGTTATCTTGTACATCAGGAGCAGTGTAAGCAACATCTTGTTGTGCAACTTCATTAAACAAATTCCTCTGCTCCAACCTTTGCAATACTCTCCAGTCATCGCTACGTGCAAATGTGTCTTCCAAGAAAAATATCCGCGTTGCTTGATTTGCCAAAATAAAAGGCTCGTTGGTCTGGTACGCCACCTTGACATTGATGGATTTGAAATAATCATCAGCTCTGGGTTTTGCGATCCTGGAAAACAGGTTATACCAACGACAGCACAACAGAACCACACACCGATGATCCTCGAAACTGGAGATATACTGCAACTGAATAATGTCTGTTATGTTAGCATACATTTTAGTTGTCTCTTTGTCATACGTATCCGTGCTCATGATGGCATTGTTTTGTGTCTTCCTGCCTTCGTCTCGTGCAAGGGTGTTGTAGCGCACATCTCCAACAACGCAAGATTCGTAATGTCTTACCCGAGTATCAGGACCCATTGCTAGTGAGTAAAGGGCATCATCAACTGCCTGCCCATCCTCCCGCACCTTCTTAACCTATGGTTAGAAAATAGACAAGCTGATCATCTTATGTACTCAATATATTAAAAAAACTGATAGTGCACTTCAAAAGCTTACATGGTTCTTGAACCATTTCGCAAATCCTGCCATAACCAGTTTGTCAATGTTTCTTGGATTTTGCGGCAGTAACTCCTCTTTGTAGATGCTGCACAACATAGTGATCGCGTCAAACATCTAAATATATAAGAATGTGCTGCAAGTTTAGTAGATTACGATGTATAAGCTGCAGTACTGCACTTACTTGATATAAGGTAGTATCTCAGGACAGTTATTCAACACATACCAAACCATTTTTCCAAATCTTTAGGTTTGTCCTCCCGTCGACTCTTCCCTGTAACTCGAACAGAATAATCGAAAACATTGAGCCCGGGATTGTCTTCACCCACCTCTTTGCTAAGCCGATCAACTGTTTCAATGTATTTTGAGCAGAATGTCAATGCTTCTGTAGCAATGTAGGCCTTTGCAATGGAACCCTCGGGTCTAGCTCTATTCCTAACATAGCCCTTGAAAGTGCCTAGCCTCCTTTCAATAGGGTACATCCAGCCATACTGTACTGGACCTCTAAGTAGTGCCTCATCAGGTAGATGAACAACCAAATGCACCATCACATCAAAGAAGACTGGAGGATATATCTTCTCAAGGTCGCATAGGATAGTTGGTATCTTGTCTCTAAGACGCTCCAAAGCATCTATCCTGATATTCCTACTGCAGAGTTCCCTGAAGAATTGTCCCAACTCTGCAACTGCTCTGTATAAGTCAGGGCGGCCCAATCCTCTAAGGATAACAGGTAAAACCCTTGGAAGTAGGATGTGGCAGTCATGAGTTTTCAACCCTTGTACCTTGTTTCCATCTACACTAACTCTTCTTTCAGGGTTGGAAGCAAATCCATGTGGGAATCTCACATGTGACAGGACCTCGCAGAATTCTTTTCTTTTTACCTTGTCCAAGACGTACACAGCTGGTGCCATATCCCATGGTTTACCTTCATCTTGCACCTGCAAATCCTTTCTGATACCCAAGTGTGTCAAATCAATCCTAGATTTTAAGGTATCTTTCGTCTTGCCTTCATTATTAAGAAGTGTGCCGATAATGCTATCACATATATTTTTCTCGATGTGCATCACATCAAGATTATGCCGCAGATCCAAATCTTTCCAATACTCCAAGTCCCACAAAGTGGACCTGCGGGTAAACAATAATCTCTCTTGTACCCTACCACGCTTCCTTTTCCCGCTACCATTACCAGGATGGTTTCTTGGTGTAATATGCCTGACCTTCTCTAATTCCACTTGCAACTCATCGGCGGTGAGTCTCTTTGGCGCATCACAGTTTTCATGCTTTGCATTGAACACATGTCTTCGGTATTTTCTAGGATGCGGCTTGTCCTTCGCAAGGAAACGACGGTGTCCAATGTAACAGATCTTGCTAAGTATTGCGTATGACAGCGGATTCCTATCATAGTGAACACATGCATTGTAACCATGTGTCGTTCGCCCTGAGATAGTGCCCAAAGCCGGATAATCATGGATGCACCAAATTATAATAGCACACAGAAAGAAATCAGCTGGTGGGCTGCTATATAGGTCTTGAGTGAGAACACCCTTCCATAGCTGTTGAAGTTTCTCCACAAGACGCTCCATGAACAAATCAAAATCATTTCCAGGACTTTTTGGACCTGGGATGAGCAAGGCCATCATGTAGTTTGATTCTTTGGTGCAGACATTTGGAGGCATGTTGTAAGGGATAACAAGCACTTGCCACATGCTATATGTGGTGCTCTGGTGGCCAAATGGGTTAAATCTGTCTGAAGCTAAGCCAAGTCTAATGTTTCTCGGGTCAGCAACAAACTCTTTGTGTTTATCGTTGAAGCTTTTCCACTCACTACCATGAGATGGATGGCTCATTACATTCTGATCTCTGTACTCCTGGTTCCTAGAATGCCACAGTACATCCTCTCTTGTTTCAGCATCATGAAACAACCTCTGCAATCTTGGTGTAATTGGAAAGTGTCTCAGAACATTATGAGGAATCCTCTTCACAGCATCGCCATCTTTCCATCTTGATGATTTGCATTTTGGGCATTCACTTAAGTTGGCATAATCCTTCCGAAACAGAACACAATTATTCTTACAAACATAGATCATATCATATCCAATTCCAACTAAATGAAGGAAAATCTTCATTTTACTGTAGGTGTGTGGCAGCTCAGACGCATCTGGGAAAGTTTCGCGAAAAGCAGCCAACATCGCGTCGAATGATTTGTTGGTCATCCGCTTAGATGTCTTCACCTGAAGAAAGGTGACCATAGATAAGAATACGGATAGCTTATTTCCTGGGGTGACAGCAACGTTGCATTGTTACAACATGCGGGCCCACCGTTTTTCTTCTACAGGTGAAAGTTCACGGAATGCACGAGCATTTCATAGCATTGTTTTAATGTTGGTCAAACTCACTGGCTCCGCCACCACCACCTCCTGCTCCTCTTCCACCCGAGCATCGGGCAGATGAAGATGGTGATCTGCTGCTTCCACGTAGTCAATAACATTGACATTCATAGCTTCACCATGATGAACCCACCTAGTATATGTGACCGACATCCCATACAAGTGTAGATGATTTTGCACAGTTGACTGGGGTCTTGTAACTAAATTCATACAACTGCTACACGGGCAGAGCACATCTGATTTCGGACCACCGTACTCAGCTCTGATAAAGTTCATGAAGTTTTCAACCCCCTTGACATATGCAGCGGAGAATCTTCGAGCAGAAGTTATCCAAGTCCCGTCCATCTGTTAGACATACAAATTAGCTCTTCTACTAGATATTACAGGAAAAACACATATGCTTTTTTATGAAGTCCAGAAAAAATACCTAGGTTGATGTCTAAAGCTATGGCAAGATATTTGGACGAGCAGATCTAAGTAACGAAATATATGTAAAGCTAATTCAGCAAACAGATTTGAGTGCCAAATTATGGCAGGCTGTTTCAACAGTCAATGAGGCCGAGCACACAGCCATCGAACTATCGAAGGCCATCGCAGCAACAAAGATCGAGTATAAAATGGTGTAGAGCTATTTCAGCTAACAGATTGGCTACTAGACCATGGAAATCTACGTCACAATAAATATATGGCAGGATATTTTAGCAACTAATCGTCCTTGGCATGCCATCTCAGCTAAGCAGATTGAGTGCAGAATAGGGCAAGGAAGCTTCTTAAGTAGAGCATATTGGCAGTAAACTACTTCGGCATACAGTGAGATTAACACCGTCTATCAGCTAACATTCAACGCTACACCGACATGAACGGGGCCTCAGTCTAGAACGCGCGTACCGTGGGAGAAGCTGACCGCCGTGCGTCTCCACATGAACGTCGCCAGTGGTGGCGGCGCTGACCGCCGTGCGCCTCCACAAGAACGTAGCCAGAGGTGGCGGCGCGGCTAGAGGAGGGCGGTCTACGAGAGCGTACTGTGGGAGCGAGAGGATCGCCGAACCGCGGCGCCGACGTATCGGCGCGGCGGGGAGGGCGGCTTTGGCGGAGCGAATGGAGTGGAG
>NC_057800.1:35305000-35313692 GCF_018294505.1 Triticum aestivum | reverse complement strand
GATTTGGGGGGAATTTTTGGGTGTCTGGGGGGGGGGAGAATTTTCGCGCGGTGGGCGGGGGGAGTTTGGCGCATGGTCGGTTTCTCCAAGTGCAGTCCCACGTGTCAATTAAGAGGCAAGCCGAAGAGCGTTCCGTTTGCGTGAGCCGTGTGCAGGACCGAACGTGTGTGGGGTGCAATGCGACCGCGACAGGAGTGTTATGAGTATACTGCATTTTTTCCTTTTAAACTAGGTGCTTCGCCCCCTAAAAAAAATCTGTTTCTTTGCGCTATCCATCGATACTACTACTAGTAATCCGGTAATCCGGACTAAAACGGCGCGACCGGGTCTTTTCCCGCGTGATATGCTGGGAGGTTGGCTTAGTTGGGTTTTTTAGGACGAGTAATGCTACACCTATGTAATCCCAGTTACGTAATTAATGCAATGTGAAACGTGTGAGCTGTTGATTGTAAATTGGGGGGAGGGAGGGGCCCACCACCATGAAAATTAGGGGAGGAGAGAGAGAGAGGCAATTTACGTTAACCCTTTCGTAGGTTCCCATAGATGTAGAAAGATGTCTCCGATCCTGCAATATAGGCCGTCCGATCTATATCTAACGGATAGGAAGGAAACTATGACAATTTACCCGCATTCCTCTCCACATTTGCAGATAAGGCTTTCCCTCGTTCATCCTTTTCTATCACAAGATCTTGATCTTCCGTGCAACGCACGGGCATCTTGCTAGTACTCCTACAATATGTATATTATTGTGAAAGTTCATATACACCGGCCGAGATTAATGCAAACACGGCAGATTTTCATTACATTTCGAACCTTTATAGGACAAAAAAATAAAAGAAACCCGACACTAAACCTATTCTATGGCGGCGACCGACGTCCTCCATCTATGATCTCCATGTACGGGGGCGGGGTTCAAGACCCGTGAAGTGAAGGTGCGGTCTCCAGCGAGGAAAAGTAGAACACGGGAGACAGACCGGCTAGTTGGCACACCATGCCTTGCCGCCTCCCATGCCCTACTCATCCTCGGAGGAGTCCCCGACCTCGGCGGTGCCGGACGTTGGACGGCGGCAAGTAGGACGCGTGGCTGACGGTGCTCCCGTCGTCGTCCGCCAGCGTGGCCACCGCTTGTGCGGTGACTTGAGTGAGGGCGGCAACTTCGAGCTCCATCCCCGAAGACAAGCTCTCCCACAGAGCGTTCGCGCTTGCGGTCATGGCAAATGTGGTTCCAGGTAGGAGGACGATGCGCTATGGTGTGGAGGTTAGCTGGGCGTTGCCACTGAAAGTAGCGCATTCCGGTGAGGCCAAGCGTCCGGGTGCGTCATTAAGTCGCCGGAGTTGGTTCCGCGGGCACCGAGCCTCTTAATGACGACATACGAACGGACGACATGAATGCGGGCAGCTGGCGCCGGCTGGGAACGCACCGCGCGACGGTGTGAGGAACAAGGGTTTTGGTGTGCCAGGGTAGTCAGCTGCGGTCGTGGCAACGTTGGAGATGCCCTTTGCTCACATGCGATCCCTGCATGTCATTGAAAAAGCAAGACGACCCGGCATGGTCTCAGGTCCAGAGGATGCAGTTGGCCGCGCTACACCACTCCGCGGACGCGTCGCGGCGCCCCGTGCATCCTCGACGAGCCGGGTGTTGGGGTGTGTTTGGATTGTGGCCAAAGTGCACCTTGCCAAAATTTTGGTCATGGCCAAAAGATTGGTCTTTGTTTGGATGGTTGCCATTTTTTTGGCATGCCAATGAACTCTAGCCAACTCTAGTTCATTTTTCTTGCCAATGTCGGCCAAATCATGGGCAACCAATACCTCAACCAAAATTTTGGTCATGACCCAAAGATTGGTCTTTGTTTGGATGGTTGCCATTTCTTTGGCATGCCAATGAACTCTAGCCAACTCAAGTTCATTTTTCTTGCCAATGTCGGCCAAATCATGGGCAACCAATACCTCAACCAAAAATTTGGCTACCCAATGCTTTGATGGGGCAACCTTGGGCACAAACCAAACATACCGTTGGTCGTGCCACAGCACTAACGCCACCCTCGGCAAACTGAAACCGACCGTGTCTAGCGACGATATGAGCGTGTCGCTCACCGCGGTCGCCGTGTCTAGAGGCGGTGCTGGAGCTGCACCCCATTGTTGGCCCCAACGACCCACATGAACGGTTGTCGGTGGCGAGGAGGTCATGGGCCAGCTCCTCCATTGGACTAGTCTGCTCTACCTCGTCCCGATGGGTGTGCCCCACATGTCTGTTTCCCTGTTTTCCCGGCCATATTCGAGCGTCAGTGCTCCGCGTTGCACATTAGGCCTTTCACTATGTAGGCCAAGCGAGACAACTTATTGTTTATTTGAGCCGTTCAAGTATAATCATGTCGCGTTTGCTTATTTCTCATTCCTCTCCAATCCTCTTATCCATCGATCATGTCGCCCTCCAGTCGAGTCCATCCTCCCTCATGCTTCATTTGAACATTCCGCCGAGTATCATTCGCATGTACCCACCCTAGTCCTCTTTCAATAGATCTCCGGACCCCGAGATGAAATCGAGAGGGAACGAGTGGGGGCACTGATACCTAAGGCGGATTCAAAATTTTGAACCGGTGATCATAGCATCCGCAAATCATATATAAAGGGTATTCAATGTTCGTTTCGTTTTTGAATGTACAATATACTCCCTCCTATCCTTTCTAGTTTACATATAAGTTTTATGTGTAGTCAAAGTATATCTACTTTGATCAAAAAGGTATCAACATTCAACAACGCCCAATCAATATTGTTAGATTCGTACGTACTCCTAGATTTGTACTCGAGATGGTTTCCAATTTGACTATTGACAAGATTAATAGTACATGAGATGTATAATGTGAAAATTATATCATTGGAAACTCCTTTCACATACAAATTTGACTGTATGCTTTGTGTAAGTTGCATGTCATATATTACTCTAACATTTGGTCAAAGTTAGCCTCGAAAAATGCATTAGACCCTGTATGCTTTGTATAAGTTGCATGTCATATATTATTACTCTAACATTTGTGTAAGTTGCATGTCATATATTATTACTCTAACATCTGGTCAAAGTAGTATAGTGGAAGTGGATCCTCTGACGTAGGTATCCCTGCCTTACCCTCCCTTTCGGTCAATTACTGGCGGACCCCATGCTTGCTAGGCCCTGCATGTCAGTTACTCAATGGGTTCGGCCACGTCAGGGGATCCTCATCCGTACCTACTCCCTCTGTTTTTATTTACTCCACATAAAATGGAGGGAGTGGTGGTATAATAAATGACTCGGGCGGGGGAGGGGGAGGGACGTCGGTTTGGTCTCAACTGCGGTCCCACAAGTGAGCAAACACACAAGACGAAGCGCGTTCCATTCAGTGAGCGACGTGGAGGGTCCAGTGTGCCGGGCTGTAGCGCGAACGCGACAAGAGCGATGTGCAGTCAAAACCGATTGACCGGTCGTCACCGGAACCACTATTCACACAAGAACCTTCACAGCTTGGCCTACGCCAGCCACTGCCCTAAAACCACACCAAATCTCCAGCCCATTCCCCCACCTTTCGATCCCCTAGTTCGCCGAAAAGCGAAGGTGCTCCGCAAGATCACTTACTACAAGATGCTGACGCTGGAGCGCCGCACAGAAATCGCGGCGGCGATCGGCGCCACAGACCTCCGTTCCCAAGCTCGCTTTGCGGCTGGCCAATCCCTGAGTTCTCTGGAGCCGAGCTACGAGGAGGAGGAAGCCGATCCAATGTTCATGGCGGAGGTCGCGGCGCAGAAGGCCCCCGATGGGTATGAGACGATGGACGTCGACTTCGTGCCGACGTCCGAGTCCCCCATGGTGCAGGCGGACCAGCGGTTCAACATGGTGATACTAAAGGAGGACCGGGAGGCAGAGGCTCAACTCGACGCGGAGCGCGCGCATGCCGCTGCCATCGAGGCTCTCCTGTAGGCAGAACCGGATGCCGTGGATGTGAACCGGGCGGCGGAGGCTCAACTTGAGGCGGAGCGCGCGGATGCCGCTGCCATCGAGGCCCTCCTGCAGGCAGAACCGGACGTCCTGGACTTGAACCGGGCGGCAGAGGCTTGACTCGACGCAGAGCGCGCAGATGCCGCTCTCATCGACGCCCTCCTGCAGGCGGAACCGGACGTCCTGGACTTGAACCGGGCGGCGGAGGCTCGACTCGACGTGGAGCACGCGGATGCCGCTGCCATCGAGGCCCTCCTACAGGTGGAAACGGACGTCCTTGACTTGAACCGGGCTGTGCTCTCGTCCGTGCAGAGCGCCCGCACGCTCCACTTGAACGAGTAGCTGGAGGCCGAGGACAACCACGATGCGGAGACATACGTCGGCAGCGACGGCTGGTTCGCGCCGGCAGCCAAAGACGGTGAGGTCGTCTCTTTCCATGAGCAGTGATAGTTTTTCTTTATGTTGTTGTCTTTATGGATCTTTTGCTGTGTAAAAACATATACTCCCTCCGTTCCTTGATATAAGGTGTATAGATTTTTGAGAAAAAGTCCGAAATATAAGATGTATTGCATTGCACCACTCATTTGGATAATTTTTGTAGGGATTTGATTACATTTCCTTATATCGGGCAAGCTCCTCTATTTTCTCATGTCAGTTAGTCAGGTGTAATCTCGCCCAAAACTTGTGAATTTTTCACTCCATGTGCGTTCTTTAATTTCCGTGCCAAAAACTATACACCCTATATCTAGGAACGGAGGGAGTATTTGTTATGCAAGTCGCCTGACTTGGGTCAGTCTACCATTTCAGGCGGTTGAATGAATATCCTACGTCTCCTAACCTTTCTTTCCTTCTTCCTCACCTCTTCTTCTTCCCCAACAGACCACCGCACGGGCCGTACGGATACTCCCCAACATGCGGTTGGATAAACATACTCTATGAAACGAAAATTATGTGTCAGCGATAGGATGGCTGAGTTTGGTGTGTTCACATGCGACAGCACATGTCAGTGAGGGTGCGTTCCCTTGGTTGGGTTTGCGGCGTGCAGGAGCGACTGTGTGAGGGTGCGGTGCGACCGCGGCGTGCAGGAGCGACCGTGTGAGGGTGCGATGCGACCGCGATAGCCGTGCGCAAGTGGATCTCCTTCTCATTTTGAAAACTTTAGGTAAGCTTGGCAAAAATGTGTGGCGAAGTTTGGCAATGCAAGGCCTAGACCCAAACAGGATAAGTACGTACGTACTAGGAGTACTAGTGTTAAAAAAGAAAGGCTGGGTTTTCCTTCGCGGGATTTAATCGATACAAATCCTCGTTTCACATGTCAATTAATGCGTATTTGTTTCTCCAAAGACCAAAGAGCTAACCATCTCACTTCTCATCGCTTCATTAATGCAGCGCCATGCAAACCAACCTTCTCACTTCCGCATGCATGCAGGGGATATTAATGTCCTTGGTTACTAACCCCATCAATTTTGCCTCGATTAGTATTAGTGGCCCTTTGCAAATTGTAATTTTGATATACTGGCCTTGTGTACAAAAAAATGGAGGTAGTAACTATATTTGACTTCCTTCCCCATTGTGATGACGTCGATGATATTTTTTTTGGTGGTTTGGCGAAGTGCATTCGACGGAGAACACCATTGAGGGAGACCACGGTAAGTCATTCACAAGTGCCGCCTGCAAGCCGAGACAACAGCCTTATTTGCATCCAGGAAGTCCTTTACTAGTACTACTAGGAGTAACTAATGCGGTGAGATGGCTTCTCGAAGAAGACAATGGAGAAGCGGAGTCACCGAAGAGTGAAATGATGGTTGCTTCGTCTGTGCTTTTGTGATTTGACGCCTCACTGCTTTGTGATTTGTGATAGAAGGGACATGAGAGTAGACTCTATGCTCTATACTGTACTACATGCGTCCAAGCATGGGAGAAAGAGGAGAGACGTTGCATTTTTCTATTCCTTCAATCAATCAATCAGGGAGCTTCGGTTCCATCTTTTTGGCTTTGGCAACACCGTCCACAATGGTTCCCACGATGCCAAAAGCTATTTTCACATTTGGCTACACATTGTGGATGCCCTTAACTATACCACTTGGTTTTGCTCCTGTGTGTTATCTATACAAATCTCAATTATATTGATCTAAAAAATTATAGAATCGAGATTAGTAAAAAGGAGGTGATTTTGCCGCGCGGATGGCGGGGGAGGTTTCTTATTTGAGCAATGCTACATCCACGTAATGGTTTACGTAAAGTTACGAACTGATGTGATGTGGGACTATTTGATTGGATTAAAGGAGAGGATTAGGCCCACCCCACCTGAAAATCAGGGGCGCATATATAGATTAGATGGAAAGTATACGTAGCAGCTACGTAACCCTTTGTATGTCTAGGATTAGGCTTCTTATTTTTGGAGGACGTTGTCCTGGCGGTTTGCTAACATGCGGTCCCACGTGTCAGTGCTTTACCAAGCCGATCCGCGTCCCACATGAGGCAGAATAACGACAGAAGCAACACGTGGTTAAGTTGAAGAAGATGATGGAGAAGCGGATTCAGGAACGAGTGAAATGATGGTTGTTTCGTCCCTCCAACTTAACTGCGGGAAAGGTGCAACTTTTTGATTTGATGCCTCATTGCTCATTACTACGCCGGCGCCATGACTGGGGTGCTTCACCCTGGCTGCTCTGCACTGTATTCCGGTATGGCACGTGGACCCGGTAGCTTGATGTCCCACATGTCGGCGAAAGGGACTAGAAGATTTATGAAAGCGAGCGCTCCACTCTTACGACGGAGGAGTAGACGACACGATGACCCAGTGAACTGTCACTTGTACTGTATAGTACTATGGTTTTGATGTTTCGCACGATCCATTGATACAAACCCGATTAAACAGGAAAGGGCGGGATTTTTCCCGCGCGGTAGATGATACTGGCGACACATTTCAAAGGCAATTTTAATTTATGCAAAATGAATAATTATAAGTAACAATATGATATCTAGTAAAACTAAAAACACATATGATTTATTGTGTTAGAGTGTAGTAGTAGTGTTGTATTGCATAGTTGTTAGATGTAACATGCGAGAACGTGTAGAGACATAGTTTTGGAGGGCCTACAGAGAGAAAAGCGTAATACGGTCACCGAACTTCAGAATAAGCTGATTACGGTCACTATATATGTTTTGTGGTGATTATACAGTCACTTGCTCACAGCTCAGCATCAGATTGCACTCTGTTGACCGGCCAAATAGTCAGCCCGGCGCCATGTTGACTAGTTAAATTGACCACGTTCGTTGTGGGTCCCACCTGTCAGTTCGCATGGGCAAAAGGTTAGATAAACAAAAATTTACGCAGGCGCGACAAGGCTCCAACCCGTGCGCGGGAATCACCTGGTTGTGTATGTGTCTGTCAGGGCCTGATGTGTGCGCATGCACGTGTAGGTTGAGCACTTGAGCGTGAGAGTGTGTGTTGGTCGTGTGGTATACTGGTGTGTGCATGCATGCGTGCGTGTGTGCGTGTGAGTGTTCCGTGCGTGCGTGTGATTGTTGCGTGCGTGCGTGGCTGCGTGTGTACGTGTGAGTGTTGCGTGCGTGCGTGGGTGCATGTGTTTGTGTGAGTGTTGCGGGATGCAGTTCGTGTGCATGCGTGCGTGTGTGTATAATCACCACACCAGCTCCTGTGTGTTAAAACAGACGACTCATCATACCAATACAAGGCCACCTTGTCCGCTGTGCCCGCGGTCATGACTTGGAACCACCGTCCAAATATTTTTTTGTCATTTGTTTTCGTTCTTACTAGCAAGATGCACGTGCATTGCATGTAACATCAAGATGCATTTGTATGACTTTTTTATCTTGTGAGAGAAAAGGATGAATGAGGGAAGGCCTTATTTGCAAATGTGGAGAGGTGTGTGGGTACCTTTTTTGCAAAATTGCCATAGTTTCTTTCCTATCCATCAGATATAAATCGGATGGCCTATATTGCAGGATGGCAGGGACACCATCATCACCAACTCTATTTTTTATAAGAGTGTATTTTATGTATTTTATAAGAGTGTAGATGTAGAGTAGATACAAGTCGACAGGTGGGCACGATGGTAGTGAGATAATGTGATGCAACACTAGAGGTGCCACGTGGAGCGTTTAACTGGTCAACTAGTCATGTCATGAGCAAATACAGAGTTGTACGGTGAGCCCGTGACTGCATAATAACCACTAAACATAAATGGTGACCGTAATGAGTGGATTCCGAAGTCCAATGTACGTATCGTGCTTTCGCTTCAAATACAATGATCGTCATGCATATATCGCGAGAGAAAGATGAAACATGCGTGAATTTTCTGGGGGCTTACTTTTAAAGGACCTGGAGATAGTTTTGTGTGCATACGTGAAAGGGGCGTACATGGGGGTATGCGATGGAGAGAGAGATGCTCTTTGTTTCTCTTTATTATGACTAACTTTGTATATAGTATAAAAATATACAAATTCACAGTGCGGAATAAATATCATTATGGGCACCATGCAATGCAAATGAGCGTTCGTACTCCTCCATATAATTTTGTAATGTTGTATATATAAAATAATTTTTTGGCCACACTTTAGTCAAAAGGAATGTTGTATGCGAAATAAACGTGAAGAGAGGGCTTTTTAGATCAATGGGGTACGTGATGTAACATATGTGAATGTGTAGTTGATGCATTTGGCGGGGCCTAGAGAGGTATGTGTGTGTATTACGTATTC
>NC_057800.1:35208570-35304645 GCF_018294505.1 Triticum aestivum | reverse complement strand
AGAGAGATAGCACGAGAAATGAGAGTGGTCTAGAGAGAGAGAGACGAATATGACGTCACAATAAGAGATTCCATTCCCTTATTGTGTGTATATGCAAGGGGGAGGGAATAGAGGCACCAGGAGAAATTTTCTGTGTGTGTGGTGTTTGTGTTGGTATGTGTGGGTGTGAGAAGATAATGAGACGTGGGGGCAAAGGGTGCGTCACCGCGTGAGGTCAGGTGGGTCGAGGTGAGGCCCTTTGTTCTGTTCTGTCCTGCGCCACATTGGTCGACCTGTGACGCATTTAGGAAGACCCATGGATGACTAGTCGTACGAGACAAAGATAGCAGAATTGTGAAGGACTCTGTGTCCACTGACAAAGCTGGCTAGGATTTGTACCCCTAGGTTCTCGGACTAAGGTAACCCCTTTATCTCTCATATTACTATTCATCCAACCTAACTTTAAGGGGCATCCTACAGAATGCTCTGCTAGAATCATACTCGCCGATTAGGAAGAGAGGTGTGAGACAATGCGTGAGTGACAGGCGTAAAGGTAATGTGCGTACATGAGACACGTAGGAAGGTCCATGTATATAGAAAGGGTCGATGAGGATAGTATGTGTGTATGTTTGCGAGAGGAAGAGTGCTTGTGATAAAGGTTAGTGAAAACAGTTGTAAATGGTTACGAGAGGGAGGGAGGGTTATATCTAGAGCATGTGTGCGAGAAAGACACCTCGGGAGAGAGTGTGTGAGCATGTGTGAGAGACCACCGATGGAGAGTGAAACTACACGTAAAAGACCGCTCTACACATTGATTAAAGATATAAATTGTATCCAAATATTAGGATGGGATCATGATATTTGCAATTCGCGTAAGGAGCGGTCATTGATCCATCAGACATCTAGATTCCATCGTGAAAGTGCGTTATATCGACTAGAGGGGGGTGAATAGGCGATTTTTATGAAATTCTTCACTAAGGAATTTGCCGGTGAGGAAATTCCTTAGCGAAGAACTACTAGCAGCGGAATAAGTACTCAAAGGTAAACATAACAGAATACAAGCATAGTCATCATGATGAAATGAAGACAGGCACAGAGTACAGGAAGCGTAATCACAGGATAACACCGGATGAAGACAAACAGACTGAAGAAATTGAACTGAGGAAATTGAGAAAGTCTTCGGTCAAAGTCTTCAAACACAGATATGAACAAACATACAGCACAGTTATGAGGAAATGAAAGAGTTGAGGAAATAGAACCAGTAAGCTAGATGAAGACAATGATTTGGTAGACCAGTTCCAACTGCTGTCTCAGTTGTACGTCTGGTTGGAGGGGCTGAGTATTTAAACTCGAGGACACACAGTCCCGGACACCCAGTCTAGGACACTTAGTCCAAGACACCCAGTCCTCACCGTATTCTCCTTAAACTAAGGTCAGACAAACCTCGTCCAATCACTCGTGGTAAGTCTTCAGGCGACTTCCAAACCTTCACAAACTTGGTCACCCGGCGATCCAAAATTCCTCTTGGATGCTCTAGACCAAGACGCCTAACCGTCTGGAAGAAGCACAATCTTCAAAGGTAACAAGCGTTGGATCCACTCAGGATCAATCTCTTCAGTGATGCTCAATCACTTGGGGTTTGTAGGTGTTTGGGTTTTGGGTTTTTGGTTTTTCCTCACTTGATGATTTTCGCTCAAAGTCCTCGGAGGATGGGTTGCTCTCAAATGACAAGTGTCGGTTTCTCTCGGAGCAGCCTCTCCCAGCTAGTGGTTGTAGGGGGCGGCTATTTATAGCCTAGGGAGCAGCCCAACATGATAAGACATAAATGCCCTTCAATGATATGACCATTAGGTGAATAGATATTTTGAAACAGCTGGCACATATCACAACAACGGTCGGAATTTTGAGTACCAAAATCCTCAGGGCTATCATGTTCCTCACCGTGTAGGCAATCTGCACTGGCGAATTCCTAACTCCTCAGTCAGGACAAATTCCTCAGAGACCAGAAGAACTTCGTCTCTGTCACTGAAGAAATTGACTGAACTGTATGAGATTTCCAATGGCTTCACTCGAAGGGATTGGTAGGTGTAGGATTTGAGTTGAGCATCACATGGAAAATTTTCCTTAGTATTTCCTCGACCCCCTTTAACAGTACGGTGTTTCCTATGACTCAAGAAAGAGAAAAACAAAACTAAGAAAACGAAAGTCTTCAAGCTTCATATTCCTCGCATGAATATCAAGTCTTCACGGACACACCAATTTCTTCACTTTCAAAGTCTTCATGAAAGTCTTCAGAAATACCAAAATCTTCAGTCGAAGATATTCATTTTTAGGGGTCAACTTTTCCTATAAATATCAAACTCCTCATAGACTTATGGACCTGTGTACACTCACACACGCATTAGTCCCTTAACCTATAAGTCTTCAATACACCAAAATCACTAAGGGGCACTAGATGCACTTACAATCTCCCCCTTTTTGGTGATTGATGACAATATAGGTTAAGTTTTCAACGGGGATAAACATATGAAGTGTAAATACTGATATTGAGGAATTTGATTGCAAGATATAGAAGAACTCCCCCTGAAGATGTGCATAGTGAGGAATTTGCTTTTGAAGCAATGCACACTTGAAGAGTTGAATCATGGAGATCTCCCCCTATATCTTGTAATTCATACACGCATTTAACATATAATATGAAGAATTTGAAATGCATGATGAAATATGGTGCCTGATGAAATTCAGCATGCATGCAATAATATTAACGAGGAATAAGCATGCAGAAAAGAGTATCAGAGCATAGTGCATCAAAAGTATCAGAGCACCATCGGGTTTAAGATTACAACTCGATCCAATAAAGTTTCAGAAGAACGAGAGTTGTAACTTAGCAAAAAAACGTTGTATATGGGCGATAATATAGACCCGCTTGAAGACTAACTCAAATTTCTCCCCCTTTGTCATCAAATGACCAAAAGAATCGAAACTGAGGACTAACGCCCCTGAAGATAATCAAGTTGATGAAGGAGCGCCAGCGTTGTTGGGGTCGTTGGTTAATGTAGGGCCTGCCGCAGTGTCGTCTAAATCTTCATGTTCATCAGTGTCGCACGATGAAGAATATGAGCTGGCCACCAGAGAAGGAACCTTGACCTTCTTGAATTTCTTCGGTGGAGGTGCAGACCAGTCAAAATCTTCATTAAGACCCATGTTCTTCAGATCTTCTTCACCATACAGATGTGACAGGATTGCCCAGGTGCGACCGAAGACTTGATGGAGGTAGTAGTGGTTTTTCTTCACTGCATTGTGTGTGGCAGTCATGTTGTGAAGAAGTGAACCAAACTAATGCTTAACCCATTTGTGATTTTATCCACCTTCTGGTGAAGACTAAGCAGAAGTTCACGGTCTGTCATCACGTGCGGAGTAGTGGCTTGAGGAGTGGACTTGGGAGCATTGGCAGAATCATGTGTGGCAGAGTCATCATTGGTGGAATAAGATGCAACTTTGCGAAACTGACCATCCAATGGACGAATGCCTTCATCAATTACAGCTGGTGCCTTGCCCTTTCCATCAACTGAGGAATATGTCTGCTTGAGGACTTCAATTGGGGGCAAGTAGCTGAGATGATTCTGGAAATCAGCTTTGTAGTTGAGTGAAGACCTTGTCCTGAGGAATCTCATGATCCAAGGTGCATAAGGCTTCAGCTCAAACGGAGACAGCGCAACATTGGCCATAGTCCTCATGAAGAAATCGTGATAGTTGACAGGAATGCCATGAACGATGTTGAATACCAGATTCTTCATGATGCCAACAATTTCCTCATCAGATGAGTCGTGGCCTTTGATAGGACTGATTGTCCTCGTAAGAATACGATAGAAAATTCTGGGCACGTACAGCAATTCCTTCACGAGGAATTTTGTTCGTGGTGCCTGACCTGGTTTCAAAGGCTTCATCAGCACTTGCATGTAATGATGTGTGAGCTCAGGTTCACTGTAGATGCAGCGAGCTTCTTCAAGGGGAGGACTGAGTGGTAGACCACGAAGCAATTCAGAGGCTGGTGCAGTGTAGTGAGTGTTTTCAGACATCCAGTCCAGCACCCATGAATTCACATCTTCAACATTTCCGGTGATGTGCAGCGTTGCATAGAATTGAAGAATCAGTTCTTCATTCCAATCGCGGATGTCAGAGCAAAAATTGAGCAGTCCAGCGTCGTGAAGAACACTGAGGACTGGTACATAGCATGGCAGAGATTCCATATCCACGTGAGGAATATGCTCATGGTAGAAAATCTTCTCCTTGTTGAACAGCACTGAGGAATAGAAATTGGCTTGACTAGTAGTCCAGAAACACCTCTTCCCAATGTGAGAAGAGTCATATGGGTTATAATCTTCAAAGAATATGTGCTCGCCGAAGAAATCATCAGCCTTGAACTTTTGCTTGCGTGAGAATGGATCCTTTGGCTTTGGCAGAGGAGTGTCAGTGAGTTGCATCACGACCTCAGGAATCTCAATCGCAGGTTCTTCAGGCTGAGGAATTTCTGGTTCTTCCTCAGTGGCAATCTGCGTAGTTGGTTGTTCAGTAGAAGCAGTTTCTTCAGCGCTAGTGGCTGGAATTTCCTCATGGACAGATGCAGTGGGATGAGTTTCTTCAGAGCCCATGTGAACAGTTTGTGTGGGGGACTGAGGAATTTGCTGTAGAGGGGTGAACATTGGAGAGTTTGGATGCTGACTTTCCCAGAATTCATCACTGATTACGGGTGTGGAGCAGCCAATGTCCACATCTTCATCTTCCATGTCTTCAACGCCAGCCTCTTCAGCTGTGAACTGAGGCATAGGCGAGGAGATGATAGGTGTTGAAGGGATCGCATCCACTTCAATTTCTTCATCCAATGGTTCACACGAAGCAGCAGAAGGAGTTTCTTCATCAGATCCGCTGGGGATCACATATTCTTCATCAAAAGGAACAAGGTCCTTTGATGGCCTGGTTGAGATGGGAACAACATCAATCGGATGTGCAAATGAGCTTGTCATAGGCTTCATTTTCTTCATAGCCGAAGAATCTGAAGCAGCTGATGCTTTCCTTTTCTTCACTGCAGCATGCTCTGCAGCCTTGGTCTTCTTCACATCTGATGCAGATGGAAGGATTGGAGTTGAAGTTGGTGCAGGAGCAGTTGAGGAATCTGGTTGATTTTCTTCAGGCGCAACTGATGTAGTTGCCCTGAGTTCTTCAGTTTCTTCAGGCACACCACTAGTGGGTGCCCTGGCAATTTCTTCAGTGGCTGGAATGCAGTCATCAGCCCTGGGACTTACATTTTCTTCAGCAGCCTGATTGTCATCAGCGGTGCTGGCATGTTCTTTAGTCGGCTGAGCAGATGCTTTAGCCCGAGGAATTTCCTATTGCATTGGGGCAGCAACATTTGAAGTGAACTATTCAGTTATCTTTACAAATCTAACTTTGGCTCCTTGCCAATCAGCATAGTAGGCTTGGAAGTCATCGCTGAGGGTTTTGATTTCAGATTGGATTTTTACAAGTTCATCAGTGGTCATAGTGACAACGTTGTTCTTCAGGTATTTCTCCTTTCTATACTGGGCCTTCTTGATTTGCCTGGCCTCATCATATTTCCATTTCTCCTCTTGGATGAAATGAGTCAGCATGTGATTTTGACCAGGCGTCAACTTGAAGTCAGGCATAGGAGTATTTGGGTCCCTGTGCCAGAGATCAATGTAGTCGAGGATCAGCTTGGGATCCAAAAACAGTGGCACAGGTGTGCCTTTGGCTCTAGCGGCCCTAACTTGTCTGTCTCTGATGATTTCTGCAAGTTCATCATCATCAGCTTCATCTTCTTCAGGTGGCACTTGGAAAGCGACTTGCTTCTTTTGAGGACTTGGCCGAGGACCTCGTCCAGCAGTTGCCTTGGTCTTCATCATAGTGGGGCCAGATGAAGAATTTGGTGCAGCTGAGGAGCTTGCTGAGACACCAGAGGCAATGGAGATTCTTGTAGGTCCTTTGGCACGAGGCCAGATGCGCAGGTGCTGGGGACTTTGTCGGAAGAGTTGAGGACTTTGGAGGAGGTGCTGAGGATTTTGAAGGAGCAGCTTGAGGGATTGGTCATGAGGACCTTGAAGAGTCTGGCCGTGAGGGCGCAACTGAGGAACTTGGCCGTGAGGGCACTATTGGTGAAGCACTTGGCTTACGAGCAGGCTACTTAGACATGGATTTCCTCGGCTTGACAGAGGCCTCAGCAGAGGCAGCAGCAGCCACAGCAGAGTCTTCATTGAATTTCCTCACTGCTTCTCTGGCTTGCTTGGCCAACTTGCCTTGGCGCTTGGCCCATTCATCAGGATAGTCCTCACCGCGCTTGAGGCTGGTGGGATCTGCTACTTGGCCAGGTGCCAATGGAGCTCTTGGGCATGGAGGATTGAGTGCGAATTTCTTCATGTACTTAGGAGTGACATATCTGTACTCCCTCCATTCTCTTGCCCATCTCCTCTCTATCCTCTGTTTGTGCACTTTGCGCTCATTCTTGGTTTCCTTAGTAGGTGTGCAGTACCCAGCATATATGTCATCAGGGATCTCAAACGCTGTATTTACCTCAGGCCTCTTTCCTCCCTTCTGTGGCCTTTTACCATCAGCCATTTTCTTCAGTTGAGGAATTTGAACAATCGAATTCTCTGAAGAAGTATGCAACTTTTCTTCGAGGAACGCTGCAAATGAGTTAAGTTGATGAGAACCTAGTGATTCAGCAGCTGACATGTGTACCTGTGAACAGAGTATAGTTGCGAGGAATTTGGAGAGGTCATATGCGTTCTCACAAGGTTTTTCAAAAAGAACAAGTTTCAGGAATTTGACCAGATGAGTCTTGAAGATTTTCACTAAGCGTTCTTTGTCTTAGGTTCCAGAGTCGTATAGATTGAAGATCCACACAATTGAGGAATCTTGAAGAAAAATGATGCTTAGAGAAACGAATCAAGAACAGATGACATGTGATGTGTTTAGTGTGTGAAGATTTGAAGAATAGAACACCTTTCAAGATTTTATAGAGAAACTTCGAATCAAAGAGGGCAGTAAAAGTAACTTTTAACTACCCTGAATGAAGAACACGATGAACAGTGAGGTGAAACAGTGGAGTTCGTCGGTGTAGATCTTCCACGCCCTAACTTGGCGGAGGAAGACGTCTACGGCAGCGGCGGAGGTGAAGATTTCCGCGGTCGGCGCGAGTACGACGACGACGAGGTCGAGGCAGTGAAGCTCTTCCTCACCGGCGATGATGGAGCAGCGGCGGCGCTAGGGTTTGGGAAGCTCGTGTGAGAGAGAGAGATCGAGCGGAGTAAAGGAAGTGAGGAAGGGATGAGGGGGTATTTATAGTAGCAGTGAAAAACTGTTCGCCCAAAGATTTGGGACGAATGTGCCCCTGACCCTTCTCCTTCGCACGACATGTGTCACCCACGTACTGTGTAGTGGAGATCGTGTAAGATCGTGGGTGAATTAAAAATTTATCGTGGGATGCGGAACGATTTGAGCGGCAAAACCAAAAATTTGGATAAGATTAGTTTTAAAGCTCCGTTCTCAATTTCTTCAGCTGACAAGGACACAGTGAAGATTTTGAACGAGTTTCAAATAGAACGCACATGAAGAATTTGTGATCAGATTGGGTTGAGTATAGCATAGAGGGGAAGGGTCCGATCACATTCACTTAGCAGAAAACCAACTTGAAGAAATAGCAATAAGTGAATGCTGTAGAGGACATAAACTCATATATATATATAGCCAATGAAGAAAAACAACGGAACCAGTGAAGACTATGCAAAGTTGAAGAATATGAATAATTTGAGGAATTTCAACTTTGGTGGTGGCGTGACCCACCGTATAAGAATGATGATTTCAGACACCGCGTACAATTATCGTAGGGTTCTGAGAATCAAATTCTTCATTAATTTCTTCACACTAAGAGTGTTATTCTTCATTGATTGAAGTAAAACTTTTCTTCATGTGTTGCACATCTAAGTCATCAATTTTGCAGAAGTGTCAGGATGAGTGTCCTTTTCAAAGAACATTCAAAGATTCTAGGATATTTAGCTCACACTGCAACTTGCTAAATCTCTTCTTATCCAAGGGCTTTGTGAGGATATCGGCTAGCTGTTCTTCAGTCTTCACATGCTCAATAGAAATGTCGCCCTTCAACACATGATCACGAAGAGAATGATGAAGAATCTGAATGTGCTTTGTCTTCGAGTGTTGAACTGGGTTGTGAGCAATCTTGATGGCACTCTCATTGTCACATAAGAGAGGCACATTCTTCATGTTGACGCCGTAGTCCTTGAGAGTTTGCTTCATCCATAGCAATTGGGCACAACAAGAACCAGCGGCAATGTACTCAACTTCAGTAGTAGGTAGTGATAGGCAGTTCTGTTTCTTTGAGGACCAACAGACCAAAGATCGTCCGAGGAAATGACATGTACCAGATGTTGACTTGCGATCCACATGATCACCAGCATAGTCAGAGTCAGAATATCCAACAAGATCAAAAGCCGATCCCTTGGGGTACCATAATCCAAGTGTTGGTGTGTGAGCTAGATATCGAAGAATATGCTTCACAGCCGGTGTGATTCCTTCGGTGCAACTTGAAATCAGGCACACATGCAAACACTAAGCATTATATCTGGCCTAGATGCACATAAGTATAATAAGGAACCTATCATGGAGCGGTATACCTTATGATCGAAGTTAATACCATTTTCATCAGTGCATAGATGGCCATTTGTGGGCATAGGAATTTGACGCCTTTGCAATCTTGCATGCCGAATTTCCTTAGTACATCCTTGAGGTATTTCTCCTGAGATATGAATATGCCATTGTGTTGTTGACGAATTTAAAGACCTAAGAGGAATTTCAACTCTCCCATACTAGACATTTGATATTCTTCACTCATCATATAGGCAAATTCATCACTATAACGTTGGTCAGTACAGCCAAAGATAATATCATCAACATATACTTGGCACACAAATAATTCACCATCATAAGATTTAGTGAAAAGAGTAGGGTCGAGTGAACCGGGTTTGAAGCCTTTCTTCATGAAGATTTCCTTCAAAGTATCATACCAAGCCCGTGGGGCCTGCTTGAGGCCATAGAGGGCCTTGTTGAGTCTGAAGACTTTGTCAGGATTCTTTGGATCTTCAAAACCTGGGGGTTGAGCAACATATACTTCTTCCTCAAGCTTACCATTGAGGAATGCACTTTTCACATCCATTTGATATAGAGTGATATCATGATGGTTAGCATAAGCAAGTAATATGCGAATAGCCTCAAGTCTAGCAACATGTGCAAAAGTTTCATCGAAATCAATTCCTTCAACCTGTGTGTAGCCTTGAGCTACAAGCCGTGCCTTATTCCTCACAACAAGGCCATTTTCATCTTGCTTGTTTCGGTAGATCCACTTTGTGCTGATGATATTGTGCTTGCGAGGATCTGGACGTTTGACCAGTTCCCAGACATTGTTGAGCTCAAACTAATGTAATTCTTCTTGCATGACCTGAATCCACTCAGGCTCCAGAAATGCTTCATCTACCTTAGTGGGCACTGTAATAGAGACAAAAGCATACTGCCCACAAAAGTTAGACAAATGTGAAGCTTTTGAGCGTGTGAGAGGACCTAGCGCTTTGATGTCATTGATGATCTTTTCAACTTGCACTTCTTTTGCAATGCGAGGATGAGCTGGTTGTCATTGAAGAGTTTGATCAACATTTTCTTCAGCACCATTTTCTTCAGGTGCATTAGCTCGATGTTCTTCATGTTCTGGAATGAATTCTTTAGCAGATTCTTCAGTAGGAATGACATCCTCAGTAGCCTTGAACTTGATAGTTTCCTCAGGTGCTGGTTCATCTATGACAGTAGGTAGGTGCTCTCTTTGCGAGCCATTAGTTTCATCGAACCGCACATCTACAGTTTCAACAACTTTGTGGAGAATGTTGTTGAAGACTCTGTAGGTGTGCGAGTCCTTTCCGTAACCAAGCATAAAACCTTCATGTTCTTTCGGTGCAAATTTTGAGTTGTGATGAGGATCTCTAATACAACATTTAGCATCGAAGACTTTGAAATAACTTACATTGGGTTTCTTATTAGTGAGGAGTTCATAGGCAGTCTTTTTGAAGAATTTGTGAAGATATACTCTGTTGATGATGTGGCACGTAGTATCAATTGCCTCAGTCCAGAAATGACGAGGCGTTTTGTATTCATCAAGCATAGTGCGAGCCATCTCAGCAAGAGTCCTGTTCTTGCGCTCCACGACACCATTCTGCTGAGGAGTGTAAGGAGCAGATAACTCATGAGTAATACCAAGTTCATCAAGATAGTCATCGAGACTAGAATTCTTGAACTCAGTGCCATTGTCACTTCTGATGTGCTTGATCTTCACACCAAAGTTGGTTGAAGCCCTCGAGGAAAATCGTTTGAAGACTTCCTGCACTTCATGTTTGTAAGTAACAAGGTGTACCCATGTGTAACGAGAATAATCATCAACAATAACAAAGCCATATTGAGATGCTTCATTTGAGATAGCAGAATAATGATTAGGACCAAAGAGATCCATGTGAAGCAATTCAAATGGGCGAGTGGTGGTCATGATAGTCTTCGCTAGATGCTTGGCCTTGGTCATCTTCCCAGCTTCACAGGCTCCGCATATGTGATCCTTGAGGAATTTGACATTCTTGATGCCAATGACATGCTTCTTCTTCGCAAGCGTGTGCAAATTCCTCATGCCTGCATGACCAAGTCATCGATGCCAGAGTCAGCCTTCTGAAGCTTTTGCAAGTAAGCACACGGCTGGTTGTGGTCCTGTAGAGAAATCAACAATATACAGGTCTCCTCTCCTAAAGGCTTCGAAGACTTTGGAATTGTCAGCTTCCATAACCACAACACAACGGTACTTGCCAAAGACAACAACCATATCAAGATCACAAAGCATTGAGACAGACATAAGGTTGTATCCTAACGACTCAACAAGCATGACTTTGTCCACGTGTCGATCCTTTGTAATCGCAAAGGTTATATGCTTCAGATGCGACAGTGATAATGGAGCATCCATCAATAGATTCTTGTCACTAGTCATGTGGTTTGTACATCCACTATCGAGGACCCACTCAGTGGCTTTGGGTTGATCATCCCGCAGATGAATTAGTGCAGCTTACAAACTCATATACTTCATCAGTGAAGAATATGACATCAATTAATCAGATCAATTTCATCAAGTAAAAGAACTGATAAAGCTATATGAGGACGTGAGAAATGAAAGTTCATTTCTTCATGATTAGCGTGCGTCCTTTCAGGCATGCTCAGGTCTCCAGCAAATTCTTCAGACGATTATGTGGGTCTAGAGACCTGACCCTGCAGAAGAGATTAGTTCTTTGTCTTCACCACCCACATCTGAAGGGGTGGCAAAGAGTTCATCATTCTGCGAGCTCCATACGAGAAGGATGGCATAGAAGCCAGTCCATTTCGTTTCCCATAAGAGGGGTTAGAGTAAGCTTAAGAGTAAGCAGAGAAATTCTTCGAGGACTTATGGACATAATGATTTGAAGAATAATGCACATATCCATAATCCTTAGATCTTCCCTGCGAAACAGACGGGTTAGCACAATGATGTTCATATGAGGACTTTGATCCATATGAAGAATTTGGTCCGTATGAGGACTTGAATCCATATGAAGAATTTTGTCCATATGAAGAATTTGATCTGGGGTTCCTATTCTTCACAGGTGGCGTCATGATGACATTCACTTGAAGATTTTCAAGACATCTTTTGGGAACCCAGATTTTCTTCATAGGGGAGCCGTTCCTGCAGTTAGTGCCAACATATCTAGCAAATACTTCACCATTCTGATTTTTGAATAGCTTATAGTTGGAGTCAATTGACTCATCATCAGAATGAGGAGATTCACATGCAAATCCAGATAAGTTAGATGGATCAACTGGAAGTCCCTTTGCAACAACCCATGTAGTTTTGGGGTACTGCTCAGGCTTCCAATATGTACCATCAGCATTGAGTTTCCTCTCAAAGGCGATACCCTCTTTCCGAGGGTTCCTATTGGGGATTTGCTTTTGAAGCACATCACAAAGAGCCTGATGCCCTTTGAGGCTTTTGTACATGCCTGTCGTGTACAATTCCTTCAGCCCTCCATCGTCAGTGATACTAGCAATGTCCTCAGATGAGGAATTAGTGATAGCAGAGGCATGTGAAGAATTTGAAACATTAGCAGCATTTGAACATTCAGGTAAAGAATTAGCAGATTCATGTTCAATGCACTTCAAGCATGGAGGAACAAATTCTTCCAGAGATGCGCTGATTTGTTGAGCAAGTAATGAATCGCGCTTCTTCTGAAGATCTTCATAACTCACTCTTAGCTTCTCAAGGTCTTTCTTTCTTTGAAGAAATTCATAAGAAAGCTTCTCATGATCCGATAAGAGAGTGTTATGATGACTTTCAAGTTTGTCAAGCTTGGACTGAAGTCTCTGAAGATTTTCAGTCAAAGTTTCAGTGCGATCCATTTCTTCACCCAACATATCATCACTTTTATTTAGCATGTTTTGAACCTTTTCTAAAGCCCTTTCTTGGTTTATAGCAATCTTAGCAAGTTTAGAATAGCTGGGCTTAAGGTTTTCATCAGATTCATTCTCACTTGATTCAGAGGAGGTATATTTGAGTACCTTGGCACCCTTTGCCATGAAGCAATAGGTGGGAGCGTAGTCATCATCCCCTTCATCAGCCTTTTTGGTGAGGTCATTTTCCTCAATGTTGAAGATAGACTTGCTGACGAATGCAGTAGCGAGAGCAAGGCTCGCCACTCCGGATTCGGACTCCTCAGATGACTCCGCTTCCTCATTTTCTTCAGATTTAGCCTCAGAGTCCATTTCCTTGCCAATGAATGCCCTGGCCTTCTTGGAGCTACTCTTCTTGTGATATGAAGGCTTTGAGGATCTTGATGATGATGATTTTGTGGATTTCTTCTTTTTCTTTGCATCATCAGAACTGTAATCCTTGTATTTCTTCTTCTTTGATTCCTTTTCCCACTGAGGACAATCTTGAATGAAATGTCCAGGTTTCTTGCACTTGTGATAGAGCCTCTTCTTGTAGTCACTGGATGAGGAATCATTGCTCCTTGAGGATCTTCCAAGGCAACCACGTCTTGAGAACTTTTGGAACTTCTTCATGAGCAGAGCCAGATCATGGCTCAGTTCTTCAGGATCACCAAGGCTGCTACCAGAGTCTTCATCTTCGGACTCAGATACTACCTTGGCCTTCAGTGCACGTGTTCTGCCATAGCTTGAACCATATAGATCTCTCTTTTCAGCAAGTTGGAACCCATGAGTATTTAGCCACTCGAGAATATCAGCGAGATCAAGTGACTTGTAATCAGCATGTTCTTGTATCATCAATGCCAGAGTGTCAAATGAAGAATCAAGCGATCTCAACAATTTCTTCACCACCTCATGGTCGGTGATGTCAGTGGCACCAAGTGCTTGAAGCTCATTTGAGATGTCAGTGAGGCGATCGAAGGTTTGTTGAACATTTTCATTGTCGAGTCTTTTGAAGCGGTTGAAGAGATTGTGAAGAACATCAACTCGAGAGTCACCCTGAGTTGAGACTCCTTCATTCACTTTGGACAACCTATCCCAGATAAGCTTCGTTGTTTCCAAAGCACTCACTCTGCCATACTGTCCTTTGCTTAGATGGCCACATATGATATTTTTCGCTTGAGAGTCGAGTTGCTTGAATCTCTTCACATCGGCAGCATTCAAAGAAGGTGTGTCTGAGGGAACACCATTTTCCACAACATACCAGAGATCGTTATCAATTGCTTCAAGATGCATTCGCATCTTATTCTTCTAGTAGGGGTAGTCCGTCCCATCGAAGGTAGGACACCCAGCAGAGACCTTGATCATACCTGCGGTCGACATAACTAAAACTCCAGGTTGTTAAACCGAAATCACATAGAACAAGGGAGTACCTCGCTCTGATACCAATTGAAAGTGCGTTATATCGACTAGAGGGGGGTGAATAGGCGATTTTTATGAAATTCTTCACTGAGGAATTTGCCGGTGAGGAAATTCCTTAGCGAAGAACTACTAGCAGCGAAATAAGTACTCAAAGGTAAACATAACAGAATACAAGCATAGTCATCATGATGAAATGAAGACAGGCACAGAGTACAGGAAGCGTAATCACATGATAACACAGGATGAAGACAAACAGACTGAAGAAATTGAACTGAGGAAATTGAGAAAGTCTTCGGTCAAAGTCTTCAAACACAGATATGAACAAACATACATCACAGTTATGAGGAAATGAAAGAGTTGAGGAAATAGAACCAGTAAGCTTGGTGAAGACAATGATTTGGTAGACCAGTTCCAACTGCTGTCTCAGTTGTACGTCTGGTTGGAGCGGCTGAGTATTTAAACTCGAGGACACACAGTCCCGGACACCCAGTCAAGGACACTTAGTCCAAGACACCTAGTCCTCACCGTATTCTCCTTGAACTAAGGTCACACAAACCTCGTCCAATCACTCGTGGTAAGTCTTCAGGCGACTTCCAAACCTTCACAAACTTGGTCACCCGGTGATCCACAATTCCTCTTGGATGCTCTAGACCATGACGCCTAACTGTCTGGAAGAAGCACAATCTTCAAAGGTAATAAGCGTCGGATCCACTCAGGATCAATCTCTTCAGTGATGCTCAATCACTTGGGGTTTGTAGGTGTTTGGGTTTTTGGTTTTTCGTTTTTCCTCACTTGATGATTTTCGCTCAAAGTCCTCGGAGGATGGGTTGCTCTCAAATGACAAGTGTCGGTTTCTCTCGGAGCAGCCTCTCCCAGCAAGTGGTTTTAGGGGGCGGCTATTTATAGCCTAGGGAGCAGCCCGACATGATAAGACATGAATGCCCTTCAATGATATGACCGTTAGGTGAATAGATATTTTGGAACAGCTGGCGCATAGCACAGCAACAGTCGGAATTTTGAGTACCAAAATCCTCAGGGCTATCATGTTCCTCACTGTGTAGGCAATCTGCACTGGCGAATTCCTAACTCCTTAGTTAGGACAAATTCCTCAGAGACCAGAAGAACTTCGTCTCTGTCACTGAAGAAATTGACTGAACTGTATGAGATTTCCAATGGCTTCACTCGAAGGGATTGGTAGGTGCAGGATTTGAGTTGAGCATCACATGGAAATTTTTCCTTAGTATTTCCTCAACCCCCTTTAACAGTACGGTGTTTCCTATGACTCAAGAAAGAGAAAAACAAAACTATGAAAACGAAAGTCTTCAAGCTTCATATTCCTCGCATGAATATCAAGTCTTCACGGACACACCAATTTCTTCACTTTCAAAGTCTTCATGAAAGTCTTCAGAAATACCAAAATCTTCAGTTCAAGATATTCATTTTTAGGGGTCGACTTTTCCTGTAAATATCAAACTCCTCATAGACTTATGGACCTGTGTACACTCACACACGTATTAGTCCCTTAACCTATAAGTCTTCAATACACCAAAATCACAAAGGGGCACTAGATGCACTTACATATCGAATTTGAGCATGTGTATGTTATTATTCGACACAATTGATCCACATAGTTAGTATTTTGAACTCCAGACAATGCATCGCTTTAGCAATCGAATATAAACGTGAGTATAATACATGTTGTGTGTGTAAAGCACATTATACATACGAAAGTTACAAAATGGACATTATAAATAGCTACTACCTATGAACTAGCATACATTTGAATTCAACTTAAGGTGGTTTAAAAAAATCGAATTCAACATGAAGTCCATTCAATTATTTGAATTTGATATCATGGCATTTGTAAACCATACCTAAATTATGGGGGCACCAATCTTTGCTCTGATTTTGTACATAATAGCATATGTAGTCGTGTACAAAATAGATTCAAATTTAGCTCCTCCATTCCAAAATAATCATAGTTATAGGATTTTCAAGTGTCAAAATTTCAAAAAGAAGTGGATAATTTAATGAGGTTTTCAAACATACAAGGTCAAATATAACGTTGTATATTTAGGTCAATCCTCATAGTTCAAGAGCACTCTAAACGTGAATGCTTGTGTTTCAAAATTTCGAAAGAAGCGCCAAAAGAGCCTCTACTCGCCCGAAACCGCGTGAGACCAATGTTTGGTAGTACAAGGAAATTACTTTTCTAATAACTCCGACCCGTGAAACCTACAGGCCCGACGTCCAAAGGTCTAAACCGGGGTAGGTTTGTAGCTTCATCTAGACGCCACGCAACCGCATTCGAAAAACATTCATACACAATGGCTGCCTAAGCACACATGCGCGCGGCCGAAATCGCTCCCACCCACTATTTGGGACAGCTGGGATTACCATCCTATCCCCGACCCATAGTAGGTCCGAAATTTAAGAGGGGGGCAAAGTTTGTACTTTCCCCAAATTTCAAACAAGCGCGTCCCATCTTCTGTTCAAAAAAGCAAAAAACAAGCGCATCCCAGACCGAAACATGGTTCCCCCACCCGTCCGATTCCCCATTCGTACTCCGTGGGCGCCAAAACTACCTCTCCACCAGCCCCGAAACCCCGGCTTCCTCCGTCCGCCACCCCATCCCACCCATCAACCGCCGCCCTCCTCCATCACGCCGGAGCCGATACCCCGACGTCGTCGTCCACCGCAACCTCAACCAGAATGCCCTCCACGGCTAGTAGTTGAAGCCGAGGCCGAGCCGTTCGTACCCGAGCCAGTTCAACCATGTCGTCCTGTGCCTCACCGCTGCCGCTCCAACTTAGCCACCCTCCACCACACCGGAGCTGTTCCTGCTACGCCGTCCTTCGCCACCTCGGATCTGCTTCCCCTCCGCCGATATACGGCCACGACAACATAGTCAACAATTTGGCCATGGGTTCGTCCAAGCCTGCACCCTCCATAACACCGGTTTCCCTGGTAAAAAGAAGAAAATCGGCGTGACTTGTGGAGGTGACCACACCGGCAACCGAAAAAGGTACTCATCTTCCCTTATTCGTGCAAATCTTACGTCTCTGCTTGCACGGTATTCATCCCACAGAAGACACTAGTTGACCGCTTCTTCTTGATACTTGATGTTCCTAGTAACTCGCGATGCACAAGGTTTCTCCTCATATACTATTTCACCATAGGTAGAGGTCCATCGCCCCCCTGAATTTCAATTTCTGGCCACTTGATTCCCAATTAACGGAAGCATTCCCTGGCGTAACAGGCGCTAGTACGCCTATTACGCCGGGGAAGCAGCGCCTTGCTGTTTATCTTAGGGGCGTGTGCAGCTTATAGCTACTGGCGCCCGATCTGGAGATTAGCCGGGATTAAAGGGATGGCCTGGGGGCGCTGCCAAGCACGGCAGTGGTGTGAGGTCGATGGGAGGGCGGGGCGGCGGAGGCAGGGGTCTGGGCCGGTGGTCACTGGCGGTTCGAGAAAGATCGTCAACAATGACTGGCGGGAGGTAGATGAAGGCCATCTGCCCGTTCCTTATAGATCGGACGGTTCATTAAAAAAATTGACTGACCTATTTATTTCCAGTCGACTGTTATCTTAGAT
The DNA here is from genome assembly GCF_018294505.1 of Triticum aestivum. Classification (NCBI taxonomy): domain Eukaryota; kingdom Viridiplantae; phylum Streptophyta; class Magnoliopsida; order Poales; family Poaceae; genus Triticum; species Triticum aestivum. The sequence continues at coordinate 35,287,086 of NC_057800.1, read as the reverse complement.
ATGACCACATGTGGTGGTGTGCTCGAGGAGTACCTGCATTTCTTGTGCTCATATATTACAAAATCATACAGAGTAGAATCTAATTTTGTTTGACATGCAATGTTGTAGAGCTATCATATGTCTCCTATCATTTATTTTTTAGCCACCTGCTATCTGCTACTTTTACAGTGCACTAGTTCTGCACACACTTCACCCTTACTCTCACTGTTGTGTTTTTATGCAAGGGTATTTCAGACTCTGCTGCCATGAGAGAAGCCAAAAAGAAAAGAGAAAAGTCACTCCAGTTTGGTGTGCGGCTAGGCAAGACACGTTTCAACGCTTTAAAGGGTGTAGTGTCAATAGATGGAGATGGGGAACGTAGCTCTGGAGTTGATGACCTCGCTCGCAATGAACCACCTGAAGGAAATATGCCCTAGAGGCAATAATAAAGTTATTATTTATTTCCTTATATCATGATAAATGTTTATTATTCATGCTAGAATTGTATTAACCGGAAACATAATACTTGTGTGAATACATAGACAAACAAAGTGTCACTAGTATGCCTCTACTTGACTAGCTCGTTAATCGAAGATGGTTATGTTTCCGAACCATAGACATGAGTTGTCATTTGATTAGCGGGATCACATCATTAGGAGAATGATGTGATTGACATGACCCATTCCATTAGCTTAGCACCCAATCCTTTAGTATGTTGCTATTGCTTTCTTCATGACTTATACATGTTCCTATGACTATGAGATTATGCAACTCCCGTTTACCGGAGGAACACTTTGTGTGTTACCAAACGTCACAACGTAACTGGGTGATTATAAAGGTGCTCTACAGGTGTCTCCAAAGGTACATGTTGGGTTGGCGTATTTCGAGATTAGGATTTGTCACTCCGATTGTCGGAGAGGTATCTCTGGGCCCTCTCGGTAATGCACATCACTTAAGCCTTGCAAGCAATGCAACTAATAAGTTAGTTGCAAGATGATGTATTACAGAATGAGTAAAGAGACTTGCCGATAACGAGATTGAACTAGGTATTGAGATACCGACGATCGAATCTCGGGCAAGTAACATACCGATGACAAACAAACGTATGTTGTTATGCGGTCTGACCGATAAAGTCCTCGTAGAATATGTAGGAGCCAATATGAGCATCCAGGTTCCGCTATTGGTTATTGACCGGATACATGTCTCGGTCATGTCTACATTGTTCTCAAACCTGTAGGGTCCGCACGCTTAACGTTACGATGACAGTTTCATTATGAGTTCATATATTTTGATGTACCGAAGGTTGTTCGGAGTCCCGGATGTGATCACGGACTTGACGAGGAGTCTCGAAATGGTCGAGACATAAAGATCGATATATTGGACGACTATATGTGGACACCGGGAAGGTTCCGGGTGAGATTGGGACAATACCGGATCACCGGGAGGTTATCGGAACCCCCCGGGAGGTATATGGGCCTTATGGCCTTAGGGAAAGGAGGGGAAAGGAGCAAGGGAGGGGGCGCGCCCCCCAAGCCCAATCCAAATTGGGAGGGGGCCCGGCCCCCCCTTTCCTTCCTCCCTCCTTCCTCTTCCTTCCCTCTCCTACTCCTAATAGGAAAAAGGGGAGTCCTACTCCCTGTGGGAGTTGGACTCCCCCTTAGGGCGCGCCACCCTCCTTGGCCGGCCCCCTCCTCCACTCCTTTATATATGGGGGTAGGGGCACCCCATAGACACAACAGTTGATCATTGATCTCTTAGCCATGTGCGGTGCCCCCCTCCACCATAGTCCTCGATAATATTGTAGCGGTGCTTAGGTGAAGCCCTGCGACGGTAAAACATCAAGATCGTCACCACGCCGTCGTGCTGACGGAACTCATCCCCGACACTTTGCTGGATCGGAGTCCGGGGATCGTCATCGAGCTGAACGTGTGCTAAAACTCGAGGTGCCGTAGTTTCGGTGCTTGATCGGTCGGGCCGTGAAGACGTACGACTACATCAACCGCGTTGTGCTAACGCTTCCGCTTCCGGTCTACGAGGGTACGTAGACAACACTCTTCCCTCTTGTTGCTATGCATCACCATGATCTTGCGTGTGCGTAGGAATTTTTTTGAAATTACTACGTTCCCCAACAGTGGCATCCGAGCCTAGGTTTTATGCGTTGATGTTATATGCACGAGTAGAACACAAGTGAGTTGTGGGCGATATAAGTCATACTGCTTACCAGCATGTCATACTTTGGTTCGGCGGTATTGTTGGATGAAGCGGCCCGGACCGACATTACGCGTACGCTTACGCGAGACTGGTTCTACCGACGTGCTTTGCACACAGGTGGCTGGCGGGTGTCAGTTTCTCCAACTTTAGTTGAACCGAGTGTGGCTACGCCCGGTCCTTGCGAAGGTTAAAACAACACCAACTTGACAAACTATCGTTGTGGTTTTGATGCGTAGGTAAGAACGGTTCTTGCTAAGCCCGTAGCAGCCACGTAAAACTTGCAACAACAAAGTAGAGGACGTCTAACTTGTTTTTGCAGGGCATGTTGTGATGTGATATGGTCAAGACATGATGCTAAATTTTATTGTATGAGATGATCATGTTTTGTAACCGAGTTATTGGCAACTGGCAGGAGCCATATGGTTGTCGCTTTATTGTATGCAATGCAATCGCGCTGTAATGCTTTACTTTATCACTAAGCGGTAGCGATAGTCGTGGAAGCATAAGATTGGCGAGACGACAACGATGCTACGATGGAGATCAAGGTGTCGCGCCGGTGACGATGGTGATCATGACGATGCTTTGGAGTTGGAGATCACAAGCACAAGATGCTGATGGCCATATCATATCACTTATATTGATTGCATGTGATGTTTATCTTTTATGCATCTTATCTTGCTTTGATTGACGGTAGCATTATAAGATGATCTCTCACTAAATTTCACGATAAAAGTGTTCTCCCTGAGTATGCACCGTTGCCAAAGTTCGTCGTGCCCAGACACCACGTGATGATCGGGTGTGATAAGCTCTACGTCCATCTACAACGGGTGCAAGCCAGTTTTGCACACGCAGAATACTCAGGTTAAACTTGACGAGCCTAGCATATGAAGATATGGCCTCGGAACACGGAGACCGAAAGGTCGAGCGTGAATCATATAGTAGATATGATCAACATAGTGATGTTCACCAATGAAACTACTCCATCTCACGTGATGATCGGACATGGTTTAATTGATTTGGATCACGTGATCACTTAGAGGATTAGAGGGATGTCTATCTAAGTGGGAGTTCTTAAGTAATATGATTAAATTGAACTCAAATTTATCATGAACTTAGTACCTCATAGTATCTTGCTTATGTATGTTTGATTGTAGATAGATGGCCCGTGCTGTTGTTCCATTGAATTTTAATGCGTTCCTTGAGAAATCAAAGTTGAAAGATGATGGTAGCAATTACACGGACTGGGTCCGTAACTTGAGGATTATCCTCATTGCTGCACAGAAGAATTACGTCCTGGAAGCACCGCTGGGTGCCAGGCCTGCTGCTGGAGCAACGCCAGATGTTATGAACGTCTGGCAGAGCAAAGCTGATGACTACTCGATAGTTCAGTGTGCCATGCTTTACGGCTTAGAATCGGGACTTCAACGACATTTTGAACGTCATGGAGCATATGAGATGTTCCAGGAGTTGAAGTAATATTTCAAGCAAATGCCCGGATTGAGAGATATGAAGTCTCCAATAAGTTCTATAGCTGCAAGATGGAGGAGAACAGTTCTGTCAGTGAGCAAATACTCAAAATGTCTGGGTATAATAATCACTTAATTCAACTGGGAGTTAATCTTCCGGATGATTGCGTCATTGACAGAATTCTCCAATCACTTCCACCTAGCTACAAGAGCTTCGTGATGAACTATAATATGCAAGGGATGGATAAGACAATTCCCGAGCTCTTTGCAATGCTAAAAGCCGCGGAGGTAGAAATCAAGAAGGAGCATCAAGTGTTGATGGTCAACAAGACCACTAGTTTCAAGAAAAAGGGCAAGGGGAAGAAGAAGGGGAACTTCAAGAAGAACAGCAAGCAAGTTGCTGCTCAGGAGAAGAAACCCAAGTCTGGACCTAAGCCTGAAACTGAGTGCTTCTACTGCAAGCAGACTGGTCACTGGAAGCGGAACTGCCCCAAGTATTTGGCGGATAAGAAGGATGGCAAGGTGAACAAAGGTATATGTGATATACATGTTATTGATGTGTACCTTACTAGAGCTCGCAGTAGCACCTGGGTATTTGATACTGGTTTCTGTTGCTAATATTTGCAACTCGAAACAGGGACTACGGATTAAGCAGAACACTGGCTAAGGACGAGGTGACGATGCACGTGGGAAATGGTTCCAAAGTCGATGTGATCGCGGTCGGCACGCTACCTCTACATCTACCATCGGGATTAGTATTAGACCTAAATAATTGTTATTTGGTGCCAGCGTTGAGCATGAACATTATATCTGGATCTTGTTTGATGCGAGACGGTTATTCATTTAAATCAGAGAATAATGGTTGTTCTATTTATATGAGTAATATCTTTTATGGTCATGCACCCTTGAAGAGTGGTCTATTTTTGATGAATCTCGATAGTAGTGATACACATATTCATAATGTTGAAGCCAAAAGATGCAGAGTTGATAATGATAGTGCAACTTATTTGTGGCACTGCCGTTTAGGTCATATCGGTGTAAAGCGCATGAAGAAACTCCATACTGATGGACTTTTGGAACCACTTGATTATGAATCACTTGGTACTTGCGAACCGTGCCTCATGGGCAAGATGACTAAAACGCCATTCTCCGGTACTATGGAGAGAGCAACAGATTTGTTGGAAATCATACATACAGATGTATGTGGTCCAATGAATGTTGAAGCTCGTGGCGGATATCGTTATTTTCTCACCTTCACAGATGATTTAAGCAGATATGGGTATATCTACTTAATGAAACATAAGTCTGAAACATTTGAAAAGTTCAAAGAATTTCAGAGTGAAGTTGAAATCATCGTAACAAGAAAATAAAGTTTCTACAATCTGATCGTGGAGGAGAATATTTGAGTTACGAGTTTGGTTTACATTTGAAACAATGCGGAATAGTTTCGCAACTCACGCCACCCGGAACACCACAGCGTAATGGTGTGTCCGAACGTCGTAATCGTACTTTACTTGATATGGTGCGATCTATGATGTCTCTTACTAGATTTACCGCTATCATTTTGGGGTTATGCTTTAGAGACGGCCGCATTCACGTTAAATAGGGCACCATCAAAATCCGTTGAGACGACGCCTTATGAACTATGGTTTGGCAAGAAACCAAAGTTGTCGTTTCTGAAAGTTTGGGGCTGCGATGCTTATGTGAAAAAGCTTCAACCTGATAAGCTCGAACCCAAATCGGAGAAATGTGTCTTCATAGGATACCCGAAGGAGACTGTTGGGTACACCTTCTATCACAGATCCGAAGGCAAGACATTTGTTGCTAAGAATGGATCCTTTCTAGAGAAGGAGTTTCTCTCGAAAGAAGTGAGTGGGAGGAAAGTAGAACTTGATGAGGTAATTGTACCTGCTCCCTTGTTGGAAAGTAGTACATCACAGAAACCGGTTTCTGTGACACCTACACCAATTAGTGAGGAAGCTAATGATGATGATCATGAAACTTCAGAACAAGTTACTACTGAACCTCGTAGATCAACCAGAGTAAGATCCGCACCAGAGTGGTACGGTAATCCTGTTCTGGAAGTCATGCTACTAGATCATGATGAACCTACGAACTATGAAGAAGCGATGGTGAGCCCAGATTCCGCAAAATGGCTTGAAGCCATGAAATCTGAGATGGGATCCATGTATGAGAACAAAGTGTGGACTTTGGTTGACTTGCCCAATGATCGGCAAGCAATTGAGAATAAATGGATCTTCAAGAAGAAGACTGACGCTGACGGTAATGTTACTGTCTACAAAGCTCGACTTGTCGCAAAAGGTTTTCGACAAGTTCAAGGGATTGACTACGATGAGACCTTCTCACCCGTAGCGATGCTTAAGTCTGTCCGAATCATGTTAGCAATTGCCGCATTTTATGATTATGAAATTTGGCAGATGGATGTCAAAACTGCATTCCTGAATGGATTTCTGGAAGAAGAGTTGTATATGATGCAACCGGAAGGTTTTGTCGATCCAAAGGGAGCTAACAAAGTGTGCAAGCTCCAGCGATCCATTTATGGACTGGTGCAAGCATCTCGGAGTTGGAATAAACGCTTTGATAGTGTGATCAAAGCATTTGGTTTTATACAGACTTTTGGAGAAGCCTGTATTTACAAGAAAGTGAGTGGGAGCTCTGTAGCATTTCTGATATTATATGTGGATGACATATTGCTAATCGGAAATGATATAGAATTTCTGGATAGCATAAAGGGATACTTGAATAAGAGTTTTTCAATGAAAGACCTCGGTGAAGCTGCTTACATATTGGGCATTAAGATCTATAGAGATAGATCAAGACGCTTAATTGGACTTTCACAAAGCACATACCTTGACAAAGTTTTGAAGAAGTTCAAAATGGATCAAGCAAAGAAAGGATTCTTGCCTGTGTTACAAGGTGTGAAGTTGAGTAAGACTCAATGCCCGACCACTGCAGAAGATAGAGAGAAAATGAAAGATGTTCCCTATGCTTCAGCCATAGGCTCTATCATGTATGCAATGCTGTGTACCAAACCTGATGTGTGCCTTGCTATAAGTCTCGCAGGGAGGTACCAAAGTAATCCAGGAGTGGATCACTGGACAGCGGTCAAGAACATCCTGAAATACCTGAAAAGGACTAAGGATATGTTTCTCGTATATGGAGGTGACAAAGAGCTCATCGTAAATGGTTACATTGATGCAAGCTTTGACATTGATCCGGACGATTCTAAATCGCAAACCGGATACGTATTTACATTAAATGGTGGAGCTGTTAGTTGGTGCAGTTCTAAACAAAGCGTCGTGGCGGGATCTACATGTGAAGCGGAGTACATAGCTGCTTCGGAAGCAGCAAACGAAGGAGTCTGGATGAAGGAGTTCATATCCGATCTAGGTGTCATACCTAGTGCATCGGGTCCAATGAAAATCTTTTGTGACAATACTGGTGCAATTGCCTTGGCAAAGGAATCCAGATTTCACAAGAGAACCAAGCACATCAAGAGACGCTTCAATTCCATCCGGGATCTAGTCCAGGTGGGAGACATAGAGATTTGCAAGATACATACGGATCTGAATGTAGCAGACCCATTGACTAAGCCTCTTCCACTGAGCAAAACATGATCAGCACCAAGGCTCCATGGGTGTTAGAATCATTACTGTGTAATCTAGATTATTGACTCTAGTGCAAGTGGGAGACTGAAGGAAATATGCCCTAGAGGCAATAATAAAGTTATTATTTATTTCCTTATATCATGATAAATGTTTATTATTCATGCTAGAATTGTATTAACCGGAAACATAATACTTGTGTGAATACATAGACAAACAAAGTGTCACTAGTATGCCTCTACTTGACTAGCTCGTTAATCAAAGATGGTTATGTTTCCTAACCATAGACATGAGTTGTCATTTGATTAACGGGATCACATCATTAGGAGAATGATGTGATTGACATGACCCATTCCATTAGCTTAGCACCCGATCGTTTAGTATGTTGCTATTGCTTTCTTCATGACTTATACATGTTCCTATGACTATGAGATTATGCAACTCCCGTTTACCGGAGGAACACTTTGTGTGCTACCAAACGTCACAACGTAACTGGGTGATTATAAAGGTGCTCTACAGGTGTCTCCAAAGGTACATGTTGGGTTGGCGTATTTCGAGATTAGGATTTGTCACTCCGATTGTCGGAGAGGTATCTCTGGGCCCTCTCGGTAATGCACATCACTTAAGCCTTGCAAGCAATGCAACTAATAAGTTAGTTGCAAGATGATGTATTACAGAACGAGTAAAGAGACTTGCCGAGTAACGAGATTGAACTAGGTATTGAGATACCGACGATCGAATCTCGGGCAAGTAACATACCGATGACAAAGGAACAAACGTATGTTGTTATGCGGTCTGACCGATAAAGTCTTCGTAGAATAAGTAGGAGCCAATATGAGCATCCAGGTTCCGCTATTGGTTATTGACTGGATACATGTCTCGGTCATGTCTACATTGTTCTCAAACCCGTAGGGTCCGCACGCTTAACGTTACGATGACAGTTTCATTATGAATTCATATATTTTGATGTAACGAAGGTTGTTCGGAGTCCTGGATGTGATCACGGACTTGACGAGGAGTCTCGAAATGGTCGAGACATAAAGATCGATATATTGGACGACTATATTTGGACACCGGAAAGGTTCCAGGTGAGATTGGGACAATACCGGATCACCGGGAGGTTATCGGAACCCCCCGGGAGGTATATGGGCCTTATTGGGCCTTAGTGGAAAGGAGGGGAAAGGAGCAAGGGAGGGGGCGCGCCCCCCCAAGCCCAATCCGAATTGGGAGGGGGCCCGGCCCCCCTTTCCTTCCTCCCTCCTTCCTCTTCCTTCCCTCTCCTACTCCTAATAGGAAAAAGGGGAGTCCTACTCCCTGTGGGAGTTGGACTCCCCCCTAGGGCGTGCCACCCTCCTTGGCCGGCCCCCTCCTCCACTCCTTTATATACGGGGGCAGGGGGCACCCCATAGACACAACAGTTGATCATTGATCTCTTAGCCGTGTGCGGTGCCCCCCTCCACCATAGTCCTCGATAATATTGTAGCGGTGCTTAGGCGAAGCCCTGCGACGGTAAAACATCAAGATCGTCACCACGCCGTCGTGCTGACGGAACTCTTCCCCGACACTTTGCTGGATCGGAGTCCGGGGATCGTCATCAAGCTGAACGTGTGCTAGAACTCGGAGGTGCCGTAGTTTCGGTGCTTGATCGGTCGGGCCGTGAAGACGTACGACTACATCAACCGCGTTGTGCTAACGCTTCCGCTTCCGGTCTACAAGGGTATGTAGACAACACTCTTCCCTCTCGTTGCTATGCATCACCATGATCTTGCGTGTGCATAGGAATTTTTTTGAAATTACTACGTTCCCCACCAGTGGCATCAGAGCCAGGTTTTATGCGTTGATGTTATATGCACGAGTAGAACACAAGTGAGTTGTGGGCGATATAAGTCATACTGCTTACCAGCATGTCATACTTTGGTTCGGCGGTATTGTTGGATGAAGCGGCCCGGACCGACATTACGCGTACGCTTACGCGAGACTGGTTCTACCGATTTGCTTTGTACACAGGTGGCTGGCGGGTGTCAGTTTCTCCAACTTTAGTTGAACCGAGTGTGGCTACGCCCGGTCCTTGCGAAGGTTAAAACAGCACCAACTTGACAAACTATCGTTGTGGTTTTGATGCGTAGGTAAGAACGGTTCTTGCTAAGCCCGTAGCAGCCACGTATAACTTGCAACAACAAAGTAGAAGACGTCTAACTTGTTTTTGCAGGGCATGTTGTGATGTGATATGGTCAAGACATGATGCTAAATTTTATTGTATGAGATGATCATGTTTTGTAACCAAGTTATCGGCAATTGGCAGGAGCCATATGGTTGTCGCTTTATTGTATGCAATGCAATCACGCTGTAATGCTTTACTTTATCACTAAGCGGTAGCGATAGTCGTGGAAGCATAAGATTGGCGAGACGACAACGATGCTACGATGGAGATCAAGGTGTCGCGCCGGTGACGATGGTGATCATGACGATGCTTCGGAGATGGAGATCACAAGCACAAGATGATGATGGCCATATCATATCACTTATATTGATTGCATGTGATGTTTATCTTTTATGCATCTTATCTTGCTTTGATTGACGGTAGCATTATAAGATGATCTCTCACTAAATTTCACGATAAAAGTGTTCTCCCTGAGTATGCACCGTTGCCAAAGTTCGTCGTGCCCAGACACCACGTGATGATCGGGTGTGATAAGCTCTACGTCCATCTACAATGGGTGCAAGCCAGTTTTGCACACGCAGAATACTCAGGTTAAACTTGACGAGCCTAGCATATGAAGATATGGCCTCGGAACACTGAGACCGAAAGGTCGAGCGTGAATCATATAGTAGATATGATCAACATAGTGATGTTCACCAATGAAACTACTCCATCTCACGCGATGATCGGACATGGTTTAGTTGATTTGGATCACGTGATCACTTAGAGGATTAGAGGGATGTCTATCTAAGTGGGAGTTCTTAAGTAATATGATTAAATTGAACTCAAATTTATCATGAACTTAGTACCTCATAGTATCTTGCTTATGTATGTTTGATTGTAGATAGATGGCCCGTGCTGTTGTTCCATTGAATTTTAATGCGTTCCTTGAGAAAGCAAAGTTGAAAGATGATGGTAGCAATTACACGGACTGGGCCGTAACTTGAGGATTATCCTCATTGCTGCACAGAAGAATTACGTCCTTGAAGCACCGCTGGGTGCCAGGCCTGCTGCTGGAGCAACGCCAGATGTTATGAACGTCTGGCAGAGCAAAGCTGATGACTACTTGATAGTTCAGTGTGCCATGCTTTACGGCTTAGAATCGGGACTTCAGCGACATTTTGAACGTCATGGAGCATATGAGATGTTCCAGGAGTTGAAGTAATATTTCAAGCAAATGCCCGGATTGAGAGATATGAAGTCTCCAATAAGTTCTATAGCTGCAAGATGGAGGAGAACAGTTCTGTCAGTGAGCATATACTCAAAATGTCTGGGTATAATAATCACTTAATTCAACTGGGAGTTAATCTTCCGGATGATTGCGTCATTGACAGAATTCTCCAATCACTTCCACCTAGCTACAAAAGCTTCGTGATGAACTATAATATGCAAGGGATGGATAAGAAAATTCCCGAGCTCTTTGCAATGCTAAAAGCCGCGGAGGTAGAAATCAAGAAGGAGCATCAAGTGTTGATGGTCAACAAGACCACTAGTTTCAAGAAAAAGGGCAAGGGGAAGAAGAAGGGGAACTTCAAGAAGAACAGCAAGCAAGTTGCTGCTCAGGAGAAGAAACCCAAGTCTGGACCTAAGCCTGAAACTGAGTGCTTCTACTGCAAGCAGACTGCTCACTAGAAGCGGAACTGCCCCAAGTATTTGGCGGATAAGAAGGGTGGCAAGGTGAACAAAGGTATATGTGATATACATGTCATTTATGTGTACCTTACTAGAGCTCGCAGTAGCACCTGGGTATTTGATACTGGTTCTGTTGCTAATATTTGCCACTCGAAACAGGGACTACGGATTAAGAGAACACTAGCGAAGGACGAGGTGACGATGCGTGTGGGAAATGGTTCCAAAGTCGATGTGATCGCGGTCAGCACGCTACCTCTACATCTACCATCAGGATTAGTATTAGACCTAAATAATTGTTATTTGGTGCCTGCGTTGAGAATGAACATTATATCTGGATCTTGTTTGAAGCGAGACGGGTATTCATTTAAATCAGAGAATAATGGTTGTTCTATTTATATGAGTAATATCTTTTATGGTCATGCACCCTTGAAGAAGTGGTCTATTTTTGATGAATCTCGATAGTAGTGATACACATATTCATAATGTTGAAGCCAAAAGATGCAGAGTTGATAATGATAGTGCAACTTATTTGTGGCACTGCCGTTTAGGTCATATCGGTGTAAAGCGCATGAAGAAACTCCATACTGATGGACTTTTGGAACCACTTGATTATGAATCACTTGGTACTTGCGAACCGTGCCTCATGGGCAAGATGACTAAAACGCCATTCTCCGGTACTATGGAGAGAGCAATAGATTTGTTGGAAATCATACATACAGATGTATGTGGTCCAATGAATGTTGAAGCTCGTGGCGGATATCTTTATTTTCTCACCTTCACAGATGATTTAAGCAGATATGGGTATATCTACTTAATGAAACATAAGTCTGAAACATTTGAAAAGTTCAAAGAATTTCAGAGTGAAGTTGAAAATCATCGTAACAAGAATATAAAGTTTCTACGATCTGATCTTGGAGGAGAATATTTGAGTTACGAGTTTGGTTTACATTTGAAACAATGCGGAATAGTTTCGCAACTCACGCCACCCGGAACACCACAGCGTAATGGTGTGTCCGAACGTCGTAATCATACTTTACTTGATATGGTGCGATCTATGATGTCTCTTATAGATTAACCGCTATCATTTTGGGGTTATGCTTTAGAGACGGCCGCATTCACGTTAAATAGGGCACCATCAAAATCCATTGAGACGACGCCTGATGAACTATGGTTTGGCAAGAAACCAAAGTTGTCATTTCTGAAAGTTTGGGGCTGCAATGCTTATGTGAAAAAGCTTCAACTTGATAAGCTCGAACCCAAATCGGAGAAATGTGTCTTCATAGGATACCCGAAGGAGATTGTTGGGTACACCTTCTATCACAGATCCGAAGGCAAGACATTTGTTGCTAAGAATGGATCCTTTCTAGAGAAGGAGTTTCTCTCAAAATAAGTGAGTGGGAGGAAAGTAGAACTTGATGAGGTAATTGTACCTGCTCCCTTGTTGGAAGTAGTACATCACAGAAACCGGTTTCTGTGACACCTACACCAATTAGTGAGGAAGCTAATGATGATGATCATGAAACTTTAGAACAAGTTACTACTGAACCTCGTAGATCAACCGGAGTAAGATCCGCACCAGAGTGGTACGGTAATCCTGTTCTGGAAGTCATGCTACTAGATCATGATGAACCTACGAACTATGAAGAAGCGATGGTGAGCCCAGATTCCGCAAAATGGCTTGAAGCCATGAAATCTGAGATGGGATCCATGTATGAGAACAAAGTGTGGACTTTGGTTGACTTGCCCAATGATCGGCAAGCAATTGAGAATAAATGGATCTTCAAGAAGAAGACTGACGCTGATGGTAATGTTACTGTCTACAAAGCTCGACTTGTCGCAAAAGGTTTTTGACAAGTTCAAGGGTTTGACTACGATGAGACCTTCTCACCCGTAGCGATGCTTAAGTCGGTCCGAATCATGTTAGCAATTGCCGCATTTTATGATTATGAAATTTGGCAGATGGATGCCAAAACTGCATTCCTAAATGGATTTCTGGAAGAAGAGTTGTATATGTTGCAGCTGGAAGGTTTTGTCGATCCAAAGTGAGCTAACAAAGTGTGCAAGCTCCAGCGATCCATTTATGGACTGGTGCAAGCATCTCGGAGTTGGAATAAACGCTTTGATAGTGTGATCAAAGCATTTGGTTTTATACAGACTTTTGGAGAAGCCTGTATTTACAAGAAAGTGAGTGGGAGCTCTGTAGCATTTCTGATATTATATGTGGATGACATATTGCTAATCGGAAATGATATAGAATTTCTGGATAGCATAAAGGGATTCTTGAATAAGAGTTTTTCAATGAAAGACCTCGGTGAAGCTGCTTACATATTGGGCATTAAGATCAATAGAGATAGATCAAGAAGCCTAATTGGACTTTCACAAAGCACATACCTTGACAAAGTTTTGAAAAATTTCAAAATGGATCAAGCAAAGAAAGGATTCTTGCCTGTGTTACAAGGTGTGAAGTTGAGTAAGACTCAATGCCCGACCACTGCAGAAGATAGAGAGAAAATGAAAGATGTTCCCTATGCTTCAGCCATAGGCTCTATCACTGGACAGCGGTCAAGAACATCCTGAAATACCTGAAAAAGGACTAAGGATATGTTTCTCGTATATGGAGGTGACAAAGAGCTCATCGTAAATGGTTACGTTAATGCAAGCTTTGACATTGATCCGGACGATTCTAAATCGCAAACCGGATACGTATTTACATTAAACGGTGGAGCTGTCAGTTGGTGCAGTTCTAAACAAAGCGTCGTGGCGGGATCTACATGTGAAGAGGAGTACATAGCTGCTTCGGAAGCAGCAAACGAGGGAGTCTGGATGAAGGAGTTCATATCCGAACTAGGTGTCATACCTAGTGCATCGGGTCCAATGAAAATCTTTTGTGACAATACTGGTGCAATTGCCTTGGCAAAGGAATCCAGATTTCACAAGAGAACCAAGCACATCAAGAGACGCTTCAATTCCATCCGGGATCTAGTCCAGGTGGGAGACATAGAGATTTGCAAGATACATTCGGATCTGAATGTAGCAGACCCATTGACTAAGCCTCTTCCATGAGCAAAACATGATCAGCACCAAGGCTCGATGGGTGTTAGAATCATTACTGTGTAATCTAGATTATTGACTCTAGTGCAAGTGGGAGACTGAAGGAAATATGCCCTAGAGGCAATAATAAAGTTATTATTTATTTCCTTATATCATGATAAATGTTTATTATTCATGCTAGAATTGTATTAACCGGAAATATAATACATGTGTGAATACATAGACAAACAAAGTGTCACTAGTATGCCTCTACTTGACTAGCTCGTTAATCGAAGATGGTTATGTTTCCGAACCATAGACATGAGTTGTCATTTGATTAGTGGGATCACATCATTAGGAGAATGATGTGATTGACATGACCCATTCCATTAGCTTAGCACCCGATCGTTTAGTATGTTGCTATTGCTTTCTTCATGACTTATACATGTTCCTATGACTATGAGATTATGCAACTCCCGTTTACCGGAGGAACACTTTGTGTGTTACCCAAACGTCACAAACATAACTGGGTGATTATAAAGGCTGCTCTTCAGGTGTCTCCAAAGGTACATGTTGGGGTTGGCGTATTTGAGATTAGGATTTGTCACTCCGATTTGTCGGAGAGGTATCTCTAGGCCCTCTCGGTAATGCACATTCACTCAGCCCTTTGCAAGCAATGCAACTAATGAAGTTCAGTTGCAAGATTGAATGTATTACAGAATGATAAAGGAGACTTGCCGGTCACCGAGATTGAACTAGGTTAATTGCCGAATACCAGGACGATCGAATCTCGGGGCAAGTAAATAACCTCGATGACAAAGGGAACAAATGTATGTTGTTATGCGGTCTGACAGATAAAGACTCTTCGTAGAATATGTAGGAAGCCCAATATGAAGCATCCAGAGTTCTGCTGTTGGTTATTGACCAGATACATCCTCGGTCATGTCTAACATTGTTTCTCGAACCCGTAGGGTCCGCACGCTTAATGTTACGACCCTAAGGCGCGCCACCCTCCTTGGCCGACCCCGTCCTCCACTCCTTTATATACGGGGGCAGGGGGCACCCCATAGACACAACAGTTGAACATTGATCTCTTAGCGGTGTGCGGTGCCCCCCTCCACCATAGTCCGCGATTATATTGTAGCGGTGCTTAGGCGAAGCCCTGCGATGGTAAAACATCAAGATCGTCACCACGCCGTCGTGCTGACGGAACACTTCCCCGACACTTTGCTGGATCGGAGTCCAGGGATCGTCATCGAGCTGGACATGTGCTAGAACTCGGAGGTGCCATAGTTTCGGTGCTTGATCAGTCAGGCCGTGAAGACGTACGACTACATCAACCGCGTTGTGCTAACGCTTCCGTTTCCGGTCTACGAGGGTACGTAGAAAACACTCTCCCCTCTCATTGCTATGCATCACCATGATCTTGCGTGTGCGTAGGATTTTTTTTTGAAATTACTACGTTCCCCAACACCACCATCCCATGTGCTTGCTTTAACTTCGCGGTGTCATATGTGGTTGCATGTTCCATATGGTGTCTAGCTTGTATTCGAAAGGCCGAACTCGGTAAGATAAGGAAAGATATTATTTTTACATGAACCACCATCCCGTGAGCACCAGAAGACAAATAGCTAGTCAGGGCACTGGCCGAGCCAGTGACAAGCCCAGCAAAGATAGGCATCACCTGGAAGCCAACTAAAAAGCTGCGATGGTGGCAAAGCAGCCCAACTCCCACCAGGCTCTCAGGTCCTAGATGATCATGCTCACCACTCCAGCCGGATGTCTAGCTTGTATTGCTTCCAATTTGGTTAAATTGCATCTGCTTGGCTTACACATTATACCTTTGAATATGACATGCCTTTCTGTTTTTGGTACATACTAGTACATCTGTGTATTAACCATGTTCTTAGATCAAACTAATGTTCTTGTGTATCCCTCATCAATCACTTATGACGAGGCAGGCAGGCAAGGGGACTACTCCTCATTTAAAGAATGCAACGTCAGCCTCCCGACATGATTCTCAAGACACAGAAATGCTAGATGAAGATAGTGAACGTAGCTCTATAGTTGATTACAACATTTCCCCTACAATAGCATCGCAGGTGCTTGCTCTAACTTGGCAGCGTGATATGTGGTTTCATGTTGCATATGGTGTCTAGATTGTAATTCTTCCAATCTGGTTAAACTGCATGTGCTAGTCTGCTTAGCTTATACATTATACCTATTAATGTGACATGCCTTCCTGTATTTAGTACATAGTACATCTGTCTATTAAGCATGTCCTTACATAAAACTATTGTTTTTTTGTATCCCGCATCAATCAACATGACGAGACACCTTTAGTATATGCAGTGCGATATTAGTTGCATCTTTCATATGATTTATAGCATGCGCTGCTTTAATTTGTTGAAATTCCATTTATGATGGGACGCTTTTAACTTGGCAGAGTCATATTGGTTGCATCTTTCATGTGGTGTCTAGCTTGCATTGCTTCTTATTTGCTGGAATGGTTTCTGCTTAGTTTACACAAACAATTGTGAGCATGCCATGCCATCCTATTTTTCGTACATATTCCATCCTGGTATCATGTGTTTGCCTTACATCAAAGTAGTGATTGTCAGTATCATACATGAATGAGTTCTGAAGAGAGAATTTTATTGCTTTTTCTTGTCGGTTTTACTTGACAATTCAGAATCAATAAAGCGGAAGGAAGTTAGCAAGGCAGCGGACAAAGGTGCTCCTTCCGAACGGAGGGCCTCTACAGTTTCTACTCCTCCACACCCCCAAGATGATTTCCAAGACAACACATGCATAGACACTCAACAAAGCTGTGTTTATGATGAGCATGTCTCCCCTAGTGCAGCATCACTAGTGCTCCCTCTAACTTGGCACTGTTATATGTGGTTGCATGTTATGTGTGATGTCTAGCTTGTATTGCTTCTAATTTTGTTGAATTTCATCTGCTTACTTCACACATTATACTTGAATAAGACACGTGTTCCTGTTTCTAGAACATACAATATCTGTCTATCACACCATGTTCTTACATCAAATTACTACTGTTGTGTAACCTGCAACAATCACTTATCATAAGACACGTTTGACTTCGGAGTATGATATAGGTCACATCTCACATTCTTTTCTAGCTTGTATTACTAATTTGTTGAAATGTCACTTATGACGAGACAATTTTAACTTGGTAGAGTGATATTCGTTGCATCTTTCATATGGTGTCTAGCTTTCATTGCTTCTAATTTGTTGAAATGCCTTCTCCTTAGTTTACACATCATAAGTCGTGAATATGCAATGGCACTAATGAGGAGAGACCTCTGACATGGTAGTTTGATGTTGTTTGCATCTTGCATATGATTTATTTCTTGTACTGCTTCACATTTGTTTACACGCCATTTATGATGAGACACTGTTAACTTGGCAGAGCGATATTTGTAGCATCTTTCATATGGTGTCTACCTTCCATTGCATTGCTTCTAATTTGGTGAAATGTCTTCTTCTTAGTTTACACATCATAGTTCTGGTTATCTCTTCCGTCCTGTTTTTCATACATATTACATCCTCCTATAATGTGGTTGTCTAACATCAAAGTTCAGTTCGTCTGCATCACGCATCAATTTGTTCTGAAGAACTAAATTGTTATTCGTTTTTCTTGTCATCTTGACTTAACATGGCACAGAGAAAGAGGAAGAAACACAGAATGGCAGGGAATGAGAAGCGGATGAATCTTGGAGATTCTACTGGTACTGATGGTGCAATAGAAGGTCAAAGTCCAGCAGAAAATTCTACAAACACGGCATCCCATGCTACACAAGTTGCAAAAAAAGACAAACAGAAACAAATAGCTGCCACCAAACAAGCAGAGACAACCCTAGTTCTTGCAACATCTACCACAGTACTACCAGCTGCACGATGTACTCGTGCGTCAACTGAGCTAGCAGCACGTTCCCAAGCTCCCTTGCCACCTGACACTACTTCCCAAGCACTCTTGACACAAGACGAGTTGGCAATGTTAGATGAACCTTGTGAGCTTCAACAGCAAGAAGGTAGTTGCTGGAGTCAAGTTACAGTTGCATGCTTCTTTATATGTAGTCTCACAGTTTGATGTACACTAACACTTCATATGTTTGTTGTTGGACTAGCACCTAGGCGCAAGAGGAAACAAACATCAGGGATAATGCTCGATAGGTTAACTAAATCTAGAGGAGGAAGCATGAGATCCGTTTTGAGGCAGGTTTAAAAAGGCCATGTGATGCTACAGAGTCAGCCAAGTTAGTATCATAGGCAGTTGTTGCTGTTAGGTGTCATGTACGTATCCTCCCAACATGGATTCAGTACAGGAATGACAAAGACAAAACCCAGTTCAACATCTTCCTCGACCATTTATCTGTAAGTATGGTTATGTATGGAAACTAGTAATATCGTCTTGCTCTGTCCAATACTTTCTAGGCTGCTGATAATGAGACTCCCATAATTTTCAACAGATGAGGTTCAAGTTGGATATCCAAGATGATGCAACCAGACAAGATTGCACCCATGTTTTCAAGTCTGCTCTGCGACAGTATCGGTATAACTTGAGGAAAACTCACTTTGAAGGCAAGGCTAACAGTGAACTTGCCCAAACATCTCTAGTGGAAAATATATCTGATGATGACTGGAGAGGCCTCATTAAACACTGGTCCGATCCGAAGTATCAGGTACATTATATATATGTCATCAGATCACATGTTGAAGTCCTATTTACGCATGTGCCACACAAATCTATTTTCTTGTAGGTGAACTGTTCAAAGAACAAGGCCAACCGTACGAAAGTGAAATTCCAACAGACGACAGGATCTCGTAGCTATATTGCACACTGCGAGGCTCTTGTAATTAGCCGTTGTTTCACTCTTTTCAATGTACCATATTATCATATCTATATTGACTTGTTCCAAATGCAGAAGAAAGCCCGCAAGGACCAAAAAGTACCTGAACCAAATGCTGTGGAAATCTTCAAGGACTGTCACACCAGCAAGAAGAAGGGCATGACTACACCAGTCAAAGCCGTTGTTGTAAGTCCTTAATCCTCATGCCTTTTAACTACTGCTTACTCTGACTTGTGCCTTGAACTACATTGTTTGCAGCTAATGTCTATTACTCTTTTCAATTTTATACACAATTGTCTTAGAGTATCGTTGCACCTTACAAGGTTTAAAAGAGAGGAGTGATGTTCCTTTGATCTTGACCCGTAATCTAGTTCCGTGCTGGACTTTCCCACACAATGTTACAATTGCCTGTTTGTCTGTTCTCAGTTGTTTTGTGATATGAATGACGTCATACTATGCTTACCATATTATAAACTTCGTCTCTTTATCCTTAGCCCTCAATACAATGTGAAGAAATAGACAATACATTAGTGATGGTACATGGTCATATGTTTGGAACCTGGTTTTATTATGTACTTTGCAATAAAATACAACTAATATTTTACATGGGTTCACCAGAATAAGTTCTGTATATAGACCAAAGCTATTTTGTTTGGTTTTGCTGCCTCCTTAATATCTTCTGTTCTGGTACTACCAATGTAAAGCCTCAACTTTTCAGCGAGCTATGGAAAAAATGGTGGAACCGCCACCTTCTGAAGGTGGCGTGGCAACTATAACCGCAATGTCAGCTCTTGCTGCAGTGGGTCAGTACCTGTCCACTAACAGTGCCAAAAGCACGTTCCTGCGTAATACTGGGTTGGTTGTTAAGGCAATATCGTCCAAACTGCCTCATGATCAAGATATGCAAGCTTAAAGGAGTGTTGTATCTGCGCTCCAGACACAAGTCCATTCCCTAACAGAGACCCTTTGTGAAACAAGGAGAAACATTGCTCAATGTTGTCAAGATATGCATGGTTTTGAAACCAAACTATCAGACATTTGCTATGTTGTTCAGGAGCCTAGGGGAAATGAAGGCAAGGGTTATGGTGCTCCATCGGGCAATACAGCATGAAAACGTAACAGTCAGGTCAAATGAACTGAGCTTCTGAGCTTCTGCTGGTGCATTTATCTGCTAGAATGTTAAGTTTTATGCCAACCTTCCTTTTGTTATATAGTTGTAATTTGTTTTGGTGCGATACAAAATTTATTCTTAACGTGCAGCCACCGCCTGAAGAAAACAGCAAGCCATTTTTGTATAGTGTAGGGTGTTCTCTATATTTGCACTGGTGGCGATCTTTGATGCCGAGTGGATGTAATCTGTGCAATCGCCTTAATAGCCTAGCGTTAGTTTCGGCGTTATTTATTTCCTATCTTCTTTTTCCCTGGTTTGCTAGTGGCCGCAACTACCATGGGCCATATACGGGATGTAGGATCCATGGGTCTCCTACGGGCCATCGATAAATGGGCCTGTAATCGGTGGGCCTCGGGCCATCGGATAAATGGGTCTACATGGGCCATAATCGGGCATAATTGGTATCGGCCCAGCACGGTAACAGGTCGTTAACAGGCCGTAGGATAGCAAAGGCTTAATTCTGTCACAGGCATAAGGGGTCGTTAATGGGCCAGAATATAGGAAGGCTGGAAACAGCGCAACGGGTTAACAGGCTAGAAACGGGCCGACTCTTGCCATGGGCCGAATTTGGCCCATTAGGGTAACAGGCCAGTGACGGGCCGACTCTTGCCATGGGCCGAATTTGGCCCATTAGCGGAACAGGCCAGTAACGGGCCGACTCTTGCCATGGACCGAATTTGGCCCATTAGGGGAACAAGCCAGTAACGGGCCAGAAGTAATCGAGGGCCGAAAAGGAGCCCAAGAACGTATGGCCGTCAATAGGCCGAAAGCTAACACGGGTTGGAAATGGCCCATGTAAATCACGGGCCGTTAACGGGTATAAAGAAAATTACTGTTCATTATGGGCTAGAGTCACCGTGGGCCTATAATGGGCCGAAAGATACGAAGGCCTCATATGGGCCGAAAGACGTCGTGGGCCATACATGGGCCGAAAGTGAAATGGCTGGTATTATATTCGATGGCCCACATGACGTTGTAGGGCCGATTTCCTTTAGGGCCTAATGGGCCGTGAGTTAACGGGCCATAAAATGGGCTATTTGCGAAGAGACCGTTAACAGGATTTTCATGGGCCAGCCCGTTCACTTTTGACCAAGTCAAACTGGCCGGCTTTGTAAGCTAAATGGGCCACTGTTGGGCCGTGCCACGTGTCGACATATCATAGGCGCCTATCTGACCCACTGACGAGCTGACACGTGTTTCGTCAGGCCAATAAGAATTTTACACGTGGAAATTTCCCATTGGTCGGGGCTGTTAACGGGTTATCGGATCCAAAACCGGACCCGATAGCTTAACGGCGTTCCGTTACGGTGGATGCCACGTGTCGGTCACCCTTGACGAAAGCACTTCTGTGACGCGCGATTTATCGTCATGGAAGTGGACACTTCCATGATGATAATTTTGGTAATGTCATGGAACACTTCTACAACAACACATGTATGACTATCTTGATTCTGTCATAAATTTGTCATGGATGTACATGCATGACAAAAAACGTGACCTACTGTGACAAACACGTATCATCACGGAAGTGTATTTTTTTTGTAGTGTCTCCTTGTTCACATGATTGTGGAAACCCATCTTTTCGGAAATCTGGAGGAATGGTTGCTGAGCCCTCATCCACCTCCTCATCCTCTCCTTGATTTAATGATGAACTCTTGTTTCGGAACTTGCTTCCATACTTCTTTTCCTGAGGATCTTACAATGTCATCTCGTCAATTTGTGTTGCACTTTTTCTTCTCATGCATCTTGAGTCTGAGGTATCCTAACACCAATCAGATTTGAATCTCGGTCAGATATGATGGTTGGAACATACTTGCAGGAGTTATAACATCTTTATATGACCCGGTAAGTTGATATCATGCCTAGCACACATGGCTGGAGGACCTATTGATACCGTTTCCTTTTTAGCAAGGCTATCCTTTCTTCCATGAGGAAATTGTAGGACTTATTCTATAAGTTGTTCCTGATGGATCCTTTGTGTATCCAAAGTCTAATCTATGCCCAGTGACCATGTCAATGCTATCTCGAAGCATGTCTATGGTACTCCAGTTTTCAAGAAAGAACATTTGAAACCTAATGCTAAATGTTTGTTGCCCAATTATCCAAACACCATAGTATGGGTAATGTCATGAAATTTCTCTCACCTGACCTAAAGAGTTTTCTACCTTATATCTTGTCATGGATATCATGCTCTGCTTGTCCTTGGGAAGGTAATACCGCTGAAATATGTGTTTAAACACATTTTTCCTTTCCATTGTTCTGTTTAACCTGATGATCACATTTTCCTTTCTATTGGTTTGTTTGACCTTCCTGGTGTTCTATATGATCTAACCAGTAATATTCTCCTGCTTAGGTAAACTCCTCGGTGTACAATTCTGTTAGCAAGACCCTGTTACTATTGTTGATGACATTCCGGTAACCACCGATGGACGAGAACTTTGCCTATAGGTCCGCCTCGTTTCAACGAGCAGGAAAATGGTTCTCTTCGTCCCTCGCCCTTGGTACCAACGTTGTTGCCAACATAACCGACAGTCTCTTCTCTGACATGCGTGTATCATGATGCCTTGCTATCATGACCGTGCAAGATGTCAGTGCCCTCCTACTTTAACCCACATGGTGGGCCCATAACCCACAGTTCTACAGGATCGAAACCTGACTCTCCTGTACAACCTTGACTCTGAAATATTCTTTCCACTTGGCTTTGCATGTAAATCACGAGCCACCTTTCGAGAGATGATCTATTCCCGATGCTCTGGACCCCTTTCCCACACTCTGTACAGGTATCAATCGTTTGTCCATTCGCCGGAAACTTCCTATTGTACCGTGATACTTTGCTCTCGATGTTTTATTAAGTTTCAACTCAAGAGATACTTCTGCCCTAACCGCGTCACCTCCTCTGTTCCCTCCCCGACCTGGACGTCCCTCGCGCTGCACCCGACCATGTCGTCGCTCCGGATGGTGGGCTCCCTGCCGCCAGCGCCTGTCCTCGACGCCCGAGCTTCCTCCCCCTCGCTCTCCTTCAGCACCGCCGCCCTCCACAGCGCAGACGCATGCCAGGCGCCGCCATCGACCCGTCGTCCTCCACCTCGGCCACGACACCTTGCCGCTGGATCTGTCACCACCAGCAAGCTCCGGCTCCCTCGACTGCATCCCCGCCCCCCCCCCCCTGTGAGCTCCCACGGCCGCTCCCCCTCTCCGCTCCTCGATTCACCGCCGTAGACCATCGCCCATGCTCCTGACCAGGGTCGCGAGCTCCGAGCGGTCACCACGCCTGCGCCTGCGCCTCGTGCATCGCCGCCCCGCTGCTGTCCTCGCGTCGCGGCTCGCTCACAGCCGCCCGACCACTCGCCGTGCCTCCCTCGCGTTGCGCCTCCCCTGCTCACCCCACCCCGTGCCCGCTTTCCCTGCCTGCCCGAGCCTCGCCTCACAGCGGCTCCCAACCACGCCCTGCCTCGCCACGCCCACCACCTCCCGGGCGCCCGCCCCTGCCGGCTGCCTAGCCATGGCCATTGTCCGGACTCGCCCCGATCCGCCACACGGGCGCCCGGACCCTTGCGCCCGTTAGCCCGCCCAGCGGCCTGGGCCTACGACAACCGGCCCCCACGCCCCTGGTGAAAATGAAGAACGAAAGGAAAACAAAAAATTTAAATTAAAAATAATATATAATTAATAAATTAATTACTTAGTCCTGTTTAATTAACCTGCTAACTAAATTAGGTTGAAGTGCTATTAGCTATTATGTGTATGACAGGGGGCCCACCCCTTTTGACCAGTCAAACGTTGACTGGTCAACAGGGACCCCTGGCCCACATGTCAGCCTCTGGTACACTTCTGTGTACGCAGAGCTGGGTGCACCTAGCATTTACCTATTTATTTGCTAATTAATAATAATTCCAGAATATTATTAAAACATTGGGAATTAATATAAAATAAACCGTAACTCGGATGAAATTGTTTTGTACATGAAAGTTGCTCAGAACGACGAGACAAATCTGAATACGCAACCCATTCGTCCGCCACACATCCCTAGCATAGCGGACACGGAACTTTCCCCCCTCCGGTTCGTCTGTCCGAAAACGCGAAACACCGGGAATATTTCCCGGATGTTTCCCCCTTCGCCGGTATCACCTCCTACCGCGTTAGGGCACACCTAGCACCGCTCATTTGTCATGTCATGCATCGTTATGCATCTATTTGCATTGTATTCATTGTTTCTTCCCCCTCTTCTCTCCGATAGACTACGAGACTGACGCCGCTGGCGGTGCCCCAGTCGACTATGTTATTGACGACCCCTTCTTGCCAGAGCAATCAGGCAAGCCCCCCCCCCTTGATCACCAGATATCGCCTATTCTTCTTTCTACTGCTTGCATTAGAGTAGTGTAGCATGTTAGTGCTTTCAGTTACTCCTATTCTGTTGCATAGCCTGTCATTGTTGCTACAGTTGTTGATACCTTACCTGCAATCCTAAATGCCTAGTATAGGATGATAGTTTATCATCAGTGGCCCTACATTCTTGTCCGTATGCCATGCTATACTATCGGGTCGTGATCATTTAGGAGGTGATCATGGGTATATACTTATTCATATTATATGATACCTGTGATGACTAAAGTCGAGTCAGCTCGTAGAGTAACCGCGAGTGATTCACATATTGGGTCCAAAAGGATGTTTGTCCTGACGGCCCTCTGAGTGGATCTTTGTGGCGGAGCGACAGGGCAGGTTGATACCGCCTAGGAGAGAGGTCAGCCTAGCCCTGGTCGGCGTCCGCGGTTATTTCAAAATAACACGCTTAACGAGATCTGGGTATTTGATCTGAGTCTGGCTACAGGCCTATACGCACTAACCAACTACGCGGGAATAGTTATGGGCAGTCGACGTCGTGGTATTAGCCGCAGCCTTCTTGACGTCAGCGACTGAGCAGCGCGTGCCGGGTTGGACCGCTTAACGCAACTTCCTTTGTGATGGATGATACGTCTCCAACGTATCTATAATTTTTGATTGCTCCATGCTATATTATCTACTGTTTTGGATATTTATGGGCTTTATTATACACTTTTATATCATTTTTGGGACTAACCTATTAACCTAGAGCCCAGTGCCAGTTTCTATTTTTACCTTGTTTTAGGGTTTCGAAGAAAAGGAAAATCAAACAGAGTCCAATTGACCTGAAACTTCACGGAACTCATTTTTGGAAGGAAATAAGCCCAGAAGACTTGAAGTGCGCGTAAGGGAAGCTTCGAGGAGGCCACGAGGTAGGGGGGCGCTCCCACCCCCCTAGGGCACACCCTCCACCCTCGTGGGCCCCTCGTTGCCCCCTTGACGTACTTCTTCCGCCTATATATCTCCATATACCCTAAAACATCAGGGAGCACAATAGATTGGGAGTTCCGCCGCCAGAAGCCTCCGTAGCCACTGAAAGCCAATCTAGACCCGTTCGGGCACCCTGCCGGAGGGGGCAATCCCTCTTCGCTGGCCATCTTGATCATCCCGGTGCTCTCCATGACAAGGAGGGAGTAGTTCTCCCTCGGTGCTGAGGGTATGTACCAGTAGCTATGTGTTTGATCTCTCTCTCTCACTCTCGTGTTCTTGATTTGGCACGATCTTGATGTATCGCGAGCTTTGCTATTATAGTTGGATCTTATGTTTCTCCTCCCCCTCTACTCTCTTGTAATGAATTGAGTTTCCCCTTTGAAGTTATCTTATCGTATTGAGTCTTTAAAGATTTGAGAACACTTTATGTATGTTTTGTCGTGCATATCTTTGGTGACAATGGGATATCACGTGGTTCACTTGATGTATGTTTTGGTGATCAACTTGCGGGTTCCGCACATGAACCTATGCATAGGGGTTGGCACACGTTTTCGTCGTGATTATCCGGTAGAAACTTTTTGGCACTCCTTGAGTTCCTTTGTGTTGGTTGAATAGATGAATCTGAGATTGTGTGACGCATATCATATAATCATAACCACGGATACTTGAGGTGACATTGGAGTATCTAGGTGACATTAGGGTTTTGGTTGATTTGTGTCTTAAGGTGTTATTCTAGTACGAACTCTAGGGCTGTTTGTGACACTTATAGGAATAGCCCAACGGATTGATTGGAAAGAATAACTTTGAGGTGGTTTCGTACCCTACCATAATCTCTTTGTTTGTTCTCCGCTATTAGTGACTTTGGAGTGACTCTTTGTTGCATGTTGAGGGATAGTTATGTGATCCAATTATGTTAGTATTGTTGAGGGAACTTGCACTAGCGAAAATATGAACCCTAGGCCTTGTTTCAACGCATTGCAATACCGTTTACGCTCACTTTTATCATTATTTACCTTGCTGTTTTTATATTTTCAGGTTACAAAAACTATTATCTACTATCCATATACCACTTGTATCACCATCTCTTCACCGAACTAGTGCACCTATACAATTTACCATTTTATTGGGTGTGTTGGAGACACAAGAGACTCTTTGTTATTTGGTTGCAGGGTTGCTTGAGAGAGATCATCTTCATCCTATGCCTCCTACGGATTGATAAACCTTAGGTCATCCACTTGAGGGAAATTTGCTGCTGTCCTACAAACCTCTGCACTTGGAGGCCCAACAACGTCTACAAGAAGAAGGTTGTGTAGTAGACATCAAGCTCTTTTCTGGCGCCATTGCCGGGAGGTAAGCGCTTGAAGGTATATCTTTAGATCTTGCAATCGAATCTTTTTGTTTCTTGTTTTAACACTAGTTTAGTTTATAAAAGAAAATTAAAAAATATGGAATTAAGGGTAGCTCTTATGCTTCATCTTTTTAATATATATCATGAAAATAAGGATTCCGATAATTGTGCTCAAGTGCTAGAGGAAGAATGCTTTAGAATGTTTGGAACTAATTCTTTGAATGATGAGCATGATTGCAATGTTGTTAGTATGAATTCCTTGAATATCCATGATGCTAATGATATGCAAAGCCACAAGCTTGGGGAAGCTATGTTTGACGAAGATGATATTTTCTGTCCCCCAAGTTTTGATGAGCAAATTTATTATGATGAAAGCAAGCCTCCTATCTTTGATGATTATTGTGATGACACGTATGCTTTAAAGAATAATGATAACCATGAAACTTGTCATCTTGATCTTAATTTTCAATCACATGATAGTTATTTTGTTGAGTTAGCTCCCACTATTATTCATGAGAAGAATTTTGCTTATGTGGAGAGTAGTAAATTTTCTATGCTTGTAGATCATGAAAAGAATGCTTGAGGTTCTGGTTATATTGTTGAATTCATTCATGATGCTACTGAAAATTATTATGAGGGAGGAATATATGCTTGTAGGAATTGCAATAATATCAAGCTTCCTCTCTATGTGCTTAAAATCTTGAAGTTATGCTTGTTTTGCCCTCCTATGCTAGTTGTTTATTGTTCCCACAAGTTGTTTGCTCACAAAATCCCTATGCATAGGAAGTGGGTTAGGCTTAAATGTGCTAGTCATATTCTTCATGATGCTCTCTTTATGTTACAACTCTTATCTTTTATGTGAGCATCATTGAAATCATCATGCCTAGCTAGGGGCGTTAAACGATAGAGCTTGTTGGGAGGCAACCCAATTTTATTTTTGTTACTGTTTAGTAATAAATAATTCATCTAGCCTCTGTTTAGATGTTGCTTTATGCTTTTAATTAGTGTTTGTGCCAAGTAGAACCTTTGGGAAGACATGGGGAAAGTCTTGTTGATCATGCTGTAAAAAACAGAAACTTTAGCACTTGCGAGAATTGCTGCCGTTGTTTATTGGAGAGTGATATTTAGATAATTATTTTTTCAGATGATTAATAGATAAATTCCTCACGTCCATCAATTTATTTGAGAATTTTATGAGTTACAGAAGTATACGTTTGATCCCGATTACTATAGACTATTCTGTTTTTGACAGATTCTGTTTTTCATGTGTTGTTTACTTATTTTGATGAATCTATGGCTAGTAAAATAGTTCATAACCATAGAGAAGTTGTAATACAGTAGGTTTAACACCAATATAAATAAATAATGAGTTCATTACAGTACCTTGAAGTGGTGATTTATTTTCTTATACTAACGGAGCTTACGAGTTTTCTGTTAAGTTTTGTGTTGTGAAGTTTTCAAGTTTTGGGTAAGGATTCAATGGACTATGGAATAAGGAGTGGAAAGAGCCTAAGCATGGGGATGCCCAAGGCACACCAAGGTAATATTCAAGTATAGCCAAGAGCCTAAGCTTGGGGATGCCCCGGAAGGCATCCCCTCTTTCGTCTTCATTCATCGGTAACTTTACTTGGAGAAATATTTTTATTCCCCACATGATATGTGTTTTGCTTGGAGCGTCAATTTATTTTGTTAGTATTTGATTGCTGTTATTTAGAACAATGTTTTGCATCTTTTATTTCAATAAAAGTGGCATTGATAGCCTTTACTATGCCTATTTTAGAAGTCCACATGTTGCTGTTTGAAAACAGAAAGTTTACCGCTGTTGCAATAATTCCCTAGAAAAGTCAGAATGTGATAAAATGTTTAAATCTTTTGCATATTAAGCTCTGATAAATTTTCTACAGTGGGAGTTTTCTTTCATAATTTTTGGATCTAGGGAAGTATGGATGTTGCTGCATTCTTTACAGACTATCCTGTTTAGGCAGATTGCTGTTATGTTTGCATTGTTTGCATATGTTTGCTTCTTTAATGATTCTATTTGAGGATATGATTATTAATTATGCAGAGGAATTTAGTATGCAATGTTGAATAATTATTTTAGTGATTTTCTACAGTTGAGTATGATAAGGTTTTGGCAATGGTTTATACTAACTTATCTCATGAGTCCTTGTTGAGTTTTGTGTGGATGAAGCTTTTGAGATTTAGGGAGACCGTGATATGAGAGGAATTAAGGAGACACAAAATCTCAAGCTTGGGGATGCCCAAGGAATACCAAGATAATATTTCAAGAAGTCTCAAGGATCTAAGCTTGGGGATGCCCGGGTTGGCATCACACCTTTCTTCTTCAACAACTATCAGTTAGTTCCGGTTGATCCTAAGTTTTTGCTTCTTCACATGATGTTTGCCATTCTTAGAATGTCATTTTATTTTCTTTTTCTTGCTGTTTGAATAAAGTATCAAGATCTGAAATTCTTAAATGTTAAAGAGTCTTCACATAGTTGCATATTTATTCGACTACTCATGGATCCTCACTTATATCTTTCGGAGTAGTTTTTCATTTGCTCTAGTACTTCACTTATATCCTTTTAGAGCACGGTGGTAGTTTTATCTTGAAGAAATAGATGAACTCTCATGCTTCACTTATATTATTTTGGGAGTCTTACATAGCATGGTAATTTGCTTAAATAATCCTAATATGCTAGGCATCCAAGAATAATAAAAACTTTCATATAAGTGCATTGAATACTAAGAGAAGTTTGATGCTTGATCATTGTTTTGAGATATGGAGGTAATAATATCAAAGTCGTGCTAGTTGAGTAGTTGTGAATTTGAGAAATGCTTGTGTTGAAGTTTGCAAGTCCCGTAGCATGCACGTATGGTAAACATTATGTAACAAATTTGAAACATGAGGTGTTATTTGATTGTCTTCCTTATCAGTGGCGGTCGGGGACAAGCGATGGTCTTTTCCTACCAATCTATTGAAGGAAATATGCCCTAGAGGCAATAATAAAGTTATTATTTATTTCCTTATTTCATGATGAATGTTTATTATTCATGCTAGAATTGTATTAACCGGAAACGTAATACATGTGTGAATACATAGACAACCAGAGTGTCACTAGTATGCCTCTACTTGACTAGCTCGTTAATCAAAGATGGTTATGTTTCCTAACCATGAACAAAGCGTTGTTATTTGATTAACGAGGTCACATCATTAGTTGAATGATCTGATTGACATGACCCATTCCATTAGCTTAGCACCCGATCGTTTAGTATGTAGCTATTGCTTTCTTCATGACTTATACATGTTCCTATGACTATGAGATTATGCAACTCCCGTTTGCCGGAGGAACACTTTGGGTGCTACCAAACGTCACAACGTAACTGGGTGATTATAAAGGAGCATTACGGGTGTCTCCAAAGGGAGATGTTGGGTTGGCGTATTTCGAGATTAGGATTTGTCACTCCGATTGTCGGAGAGGTATCTCTGGGCCCTCTCGGTAATGCACATCACATAAGCCTTGCAAGCATTACAACTAATATGTTAGTTGTGAGATGATGTATTACGGAACGAGTAAAGAGAGTTGCCGGTAACGAGATTGAACTAGGTATTGGATACCGATGATCGAATCTAGGGCAAGTAACATACCGATGACAAAGGGAACAACGTATGTTGTTATGCGGTCTGACCGATAAAGATCTTCGTAGAATATGTAGGAGCCAATATGGGCATCCAGGTCCCGCTATTGGTTATTGACCAGAGACGTGTCTCGGTCATGTCTACATTGTTCTCGAACCCGTAGGGTCCGCACGCTTAAGGTTACGATGACAGTTATATTATGAGTTTATGCATTTTGATGTACCGAAGGAGTTCGGAGTCCCGGATGAGATCGGGGACGTGACGAGGAGTCTCGAAATGGCCGAGACGTAAATATTCATATATTGGATGATATGGTTAGGCCAAGGGGTCAAGCCCATGAGGCTTTAGGTCGGTGCAAAAGGAGTTTTGCGGAGGCCAGGGGGCCAAACGCCGGAGACCCTGGCGTCTGGCCCTGGGCCAGACGCCGAGGCCCATGGCGTCTGGGCCAGACGCCAAGGATTGTGGCGTTTGGTCCTGGAGTCCGAGTGGGACTCTTGCCTTTCGGGCAAAACCGACTTTGAGGAGGCTTTTGCTCCAAGTTTCGACCCCGGGGCTCAACATATAAATAGAGGGGCAGGGCTAGCACCAAAGACACAACAAGTTGATCCACGTGATCTATTCCTTAGCCGTGTGCGGTGCCCCCAGCCACCATAATCCTCGATAATACATTAGCAGAGTTTAGGCGAAGCCCTGCTGCTGTAGTACATCAAGATCGTCACCACATCGTCGTGCTGACGGAACTCTTCCCTGACACTTTGCTGGATCGGAGTTCGGGGATCGTCATCGAGCTGAACGTGTGCTCGAACTCGGAGGTGCCGTAGTTTCGGTGCTTGATCGGTCGGATCAGGAAGACGTACGACTACTTCCTCTACGTTGCGTCAACGCTTCCGCAGTCGGTCTGCGTGGGTACGTAGACAACACTCTCCCCTCTTGTTGCTATGCATCACATGATCTTGAGTGTGCGTAGGAATTTTTTTGAAATTACTACGAAACCCTACAATGGTATCAGAGCCTAGGTTTTTTATGTTGATGTTATATGCACGAGTAGAACACAAGTGAGTTGTGGGCGATATAAGTCATACTACCTACCAGCATGTCATACTTTGGTTCGGCGGCATTGTTGGACAAGACGACCCGGACCAACATTACGCGTACGCTTACGCGAGACCGGTTCCCCCGACGTGCTTTGCACATAGGTGGCTTGCGGGCGACAATCTCTCCAACTTTAGTTGAACCAAGTGTGGCTACGCCCGGTCCTTGCGAAGGTTAAAACGGAGTCTATTTGACAAACTATCGTTGTGGTTTTGATGCGTAGGTGAGATTGGTTCTTGCTTAAGCCCGTAGCAGCCACGTAAAACTTGCAACAACAAAGTAGAGGACGTCTAACTTGTTTTTGCAGGGCATGTTGTGATGTGATATGGTCAAGACATGATGCTAAATTTTATTGTATGAGATGATCATGTTTTGTAACCGAGTTATCTGCAACTGGCAGGAGCCATATGGTTGTCGCTTTATTGTATGCAATGCAATCGCGATGTAATGCTTTACTTTTATCACTAAGCGGTAGCGATAGTCGTGGAAGTATAAGATTGGCGAGACGAAAATGATGGTACGATGGAGATCAAGGTGTCGCGCCGGTGACGATGGTGATCATAACGGTGCTTCAGAGATGGAGATCACAGGCACAAGATGATGATGGTCATATCATATCACTTATATTGATTGCATGTGATGTTTATCTTTTATGTATCTTATCTTGCTTTGATTGACGGTAGCATTATAAGATGATCTCTCACTAAATTATCAAGAAGTGTTCTCCCTAAGTATGCACCATTGCGAAAGTTCTTCGTGCTGAGACACCACGTGATGATCGGGTGTGATAGGTTCTACGTTCAAATACAACGGGTGCAAAACAATTGCACACGCGGAATACTCAGGTTATACTTGACGAGCAAGCATATACAGATATGGCCTCGGAACACAGAGACCGAAAGGTCGAGCGTGAATCATATAGTAGATATGATCAACATAGTGATGTTCACCAATGAAACTACTCCATCTCACGTGATGATCGGACATGGTTTAGTTGATTTGGATCACGTGATCACTTAGAGGATTAGAGGGATGTCTATCTAAGTGGGAGTTCTTAAGTAATATGATTAATTGAACTTTAATTTATCATGAACTTAGTCCTGGTAGTATTAGCATATCTATGTTGTAGATCAATAGCTCGCGTTGTTGCTTTCACATGTTTATTTTGATATGTTCCTAGAGAAAATTGTGTTGAAAGATGTTAGTAGCAATGATGCGGATTGGATCTGTGATCTGAGGTTTATCCTCATTGCTGCACAGAAGAATTATGTCCTTGATGCACCGCTAGGTGACAGACCTATTGCAGGAGCAGATGCAGATGTTATGAACGTTTGGCTAGCTCAATATGATGACTACTTGATAGTTTAGTGCACCATGCTTAACGGCTTAGAATCGGGACTTCAAAGACGTTTTGAACGTCATGGACCATATGAGATGTTCCAGGAGTTGAAGTTAATATTTCAAGCAAATACCCGAGTTGAGAGATATGAAGTCTCTAACAAGTTCTGTAGCTAAAAGATGGAGGAGAATCGCTCAAATAGTGAGCATGTGCCCAGATTGTCTGAGTACTGCAATCGCTTGATTCAAGTGGGAGTTAATCTTCCAGATAAGATAGTGATTGATAGAATTCTCTAGTCACCATCACCAAGTTAGTAGAACTTCGTGATGAACTATAATATGCAAGGGATAACGGAAACAACTCCCAAGCTCTTCGTGATGCTGAAATCAACGAAGGTAGAAATCAAGAAAAACATCAAGTGTTGATGGTTGACAAGATCACTAGTTTCAAGAAAAGGGCAGAGGGAAGAAGGGGAACTTCAAGAAGAACAGCAAGCAAATTGCTGCTCAAGTGAAGAAGCCCAAGTCTGGTCCTAAAGCCTGAGACTAAGTGCTTCTACTGCAAAGGGACTGGTCACTGGAAGCGGAACTACCCCAAGTGATTGGTGGATAAGAAGGATGGCAAAGTGAACATAAGTATATTGGATATACATGTTATTGATGTGTACTTTACTAGTGTTTATAGCAACCCCTCAGTATTTGATACTAGATCAGTTGCTAAGATTAGTAACTCGAAACGGGAGTTGCAGAATAAACAGAGACTAGTTAAGGGTGAAGTGACGATGTGTGTTGGAAGTGGTTCCAAGATTGATATGATCATCATCGCACACTCCCTATAATTTCGGGATTAGTGTTGAACCTAAATAAGTGTTATTTGGTGTTTGCGTTGAGCATGAATATGGTTTGATCATGTTTATTGTAATACGGTTATTCATTTAAGTAAGAGAATAAATAGTTGTTCTGTTTACATGAATAAAACCTTATATGGTCATACACCCAATGAAAATAGTTCGTTGGATCTCGATCGTAGTGATACACATAATCATAATATTGAAACCAAAAGATGCAAAGTTAATAATGATAGTGCAACTTATTTGTGGCACTGCCATTTAGGTCATATTGGTGTAAAGCGCATGAAGAAACTCCATGTTGATGGGATTTTGGAATCACTTGATTATGAATCACTTGATGCTTGCGAACCATGCCTCATGGGCAAGATGACTAAGACTCCGTTCTCCGGAGCGAGCAACTGACTTATTGGAAATAATACATACTAATGTATGCGGTCCGATGAGTGTTAAGGCTCACGGCAAGTATTGTTATTTTCTGAACTTCATAGATGATTTGAGAAGATATGGGTATATCTACTTGATGAAACATAAGTCTGAAACATTTGAAAAGTTCAAAGAATTTCAGAGTGAAGTAGAAAATCATCGTGACAAGAAAATAAAAAGTTTCTACGATACGATCGCATAGGTAAAATATTTGAGTTACGAGTTTGGCCTTCAATTAAAACAATGTGAAATAGTTTCACTACTCATGCCACCTGGAACACCATAGTGTAATGGTGTGTCCGAACGTCATAACCGTACTTTATTAGATATAGTGCGATCTATGATGTCTCTTACCGATCTACCACTATCGTTTTGGGATTATGCATTAGAGACAGCTGCATTCACGTTAAATAGGGCACCATCTAAATCCGTTGAGACGACACCGTATGAACTATGGTTTGGCAAGAAACCTAAGCTGTCATTTCTTAAAGTTTGAGGTTGCAATGCTTATGTGAAAAAGTTTCAACCTGATAAGCTCAAAACTCAAATCGGAGAAGTGCGTCTTCATAGGATACCCAAAGGAAACTGTTGGGTACACCTTCTATCACAGATCCGAAGGAAAATTCGTTGCCAAGAATGGATCCTTTCCAGAGACGGAGTTTCTCTCGAAAGAAGTGAGTGGGAGGAAAGTAGAAAACTTGATAAGGTAATTGTACCTTCTCCCTTATTGGAAAGTAGTTCATCACAAAAATCTATTCTTGTGACTACTACACCAATTAGTGAGGAAGCTAATGATGATGATCATGTAACTTCAGATCAAGTTACTACCAAATCTCGTAGGTAAACCAGAGTGAGATCCACACCAGAGTGGCACGGTAATCCTATTCTGGAAGTCGTGTTACTAGACCATGACGAGCTTGCGAACTATGAGGAAGCGATGATGAGCCCAGATTCCGCGAAATGGTTTGAGGCCATGAAATCTGAGATATGATCCATGTATGAGAACAAAGTATGGACTTTGATGGATTTGCCCGATGATCGGTAAGCCATGGAAAATAAATGGATCTTCAAGAGGAAGACGGACGCTGATAGTAGTGTTACTATCTACAAAGCTAGAATTGTCGCAAAAGGTTTTCGACAAGTTCAAGGTGTTGACTACGATGAGATTTTCTCACTCGTATCTATACTTAAGTCTGTCCGAATCATGTTAGCAATTGCCGCATTTTATGAAACCTGGCAAATGGATAAACAAAACTGCATTCCTTAATAGATTTATTAAAGAAGAGTTGTATATGATACAACCAGAAGGTTTTGTCAATCCTAAAGGTGCTAACAAAATATGCAAGCTCCAGTGATCCATCTATGGACTGGTGCAAGCATCGGAGTTGGAATATACACTTTGATAAGTTGATCAAAGCATATAAGTTTTATACAGACTTGCGGTGAAGCCTGTATTTACAAGAAAGTGAGTGGGAGCACTACATCATTTCTGATAAGTATATGTGTATGACATATTGTAGATCGGAAATAATGTAGAATTATTCTGCAAAGCATAAAGGAGTGTTTGAAAGGAGTTTTTCAAAGAAAGACCTCGGTAAAGCTACTTACATATTGAGTATCAAGATCTATAGAGATAGATCAAGACGCTTGATAAGTTTTTCAATGAGTACATACCTTGACAAGATTTTGAAGTAGTTCAAAATGGAACAGTCAAAGAAAAAGTTTCTTGCCTGTGTTACAAGGTGTGAAGTTGAGTAAGACTCAAAGTCTGACCACGGCAGAAGATAGAAAGAGAATGAAAGTCATTCCCTATGCCTCAGCCATAGGTTCTATAAAGTATGCCATGCTGTGTACCAGATCTATTGTATACCCTACACTGTGTTAAGCAAGGGAGTACAATAGTGATCTAAGAGTAGATCACTGGACAGCGGTCAAAATTATCCTTAGTGGAATAAGGAAATATTTCTCAATTATGGAGGTGACAAAAAGGTTCGTCGTAAAAAAGTTACGTCGATGCAAGTTTTGACACAGATCTGGATGACTCTAAGTCTCGATCTAGATACATATTGAAAGTGGGTGCAATAAGCTAGAGTAGCTCCGTGCAGAGCATTGTTGACATAGAAATTCGCAAAATACTTACGGATCTGAATGTGACAGACCCGTTGGCTAAAATTATCTCACAAGCAAAACATGATCACACCTTAGTACTCTTTGGATGTTAATCACATAGCGATGTGAACTAGATTACCGAATCTAGTAAACCCTTTGGGTGTTGGTCACATGACGATGTGAACTATGGGTGTTAATCACATGATGATGTGAACTATCGATGTTAATCACATGGTGATGTGATCTAGATTATTGACTCTAGTGCAAGTGGGAGACTGAAGGAAATATGCCCTAGAGGCAATAATAAAGTTATTATTTATTTCCTTATTTCATGATGAATGTTTATTATTCATGCTAGAATTGTATTAACCGGAAACATAATACATGTGTGAATACATAGACAACCAGAGTGTCACTAGTATGCCTCTACTTGACTAGCTCGTTAATCAAAGATGGTTATGTTTCCTAACCATGAACAAATTTTTGTTATTTGATTAACGAGGTCACATCATTAGTTGAATGATCTGATTGACATGACCCATTCCATTAGCTTAGCACCCGATCGTTTAGTATGTTGCTATTGCTTTCTTCATGACTTATACATGTTCCTATGACTATGAGATTATGCAACTCCCATTTGCCGGAGGAACACTTTGGGTGCTACCAAACGTCACAACATAACTGGGTGATTATAAAGGAGCATTACAGGTGTCCCCAAAGGGAGATGTTGGGTTGGCGTATTTCGAGATTAGGATTTGTCACTCCGATTGTCGGACAGGTATCTCTGGGCCCTCTCGGTAATGCACATCACATAAGCCTTGCAAGCATTACAACTAATATGTTAGTTGTGAGATGATGTATTACGGAACGAGTAAAGAGACTTGCCGGTAACGAGATTGAACTAGGTATTGAGATACCGACGATCGAATCTCGGGCAAGTGACATACCGATGACAAAGGGAACAACGTATGTTGTTATGCGGACTGACCGATAAAGATCTTCGTAGAATATGTAGGAGCCAATATGGGCATCCAGGTCCCGCTATTGGTTATTGACCAAAGACGTGTCTCGGTCATGTCTATATTGTTCTCGAACCCGTAGGGTCCGCATGCTTAAAGTTACGATGACAGTTATATTATGAGTTTATGCATTTTGATGTACCGAAGGAGTTCGGAGTCCCGGATGAGATCGGGGACGTGACGAGGAGTCTCGAAATGGTCGAGATGTAAAGATTCATATATTGGATGATATGGTTAGGCCAAGGGGTCAAGCCCATGAGGCTTTAGGTCGGTGCAAAAGGAGTTTTGCGGAGGCCAGGGGGCCAAACGCCGGAGACCCTGGCGTCTGGCCCTGGGCCAGACGCCGAGGCCCATGGCGTTTGGACCAGACGCCAAGGATTGTGGTGTTTGGTCCTGGAGTCCGAGTGGGACTCTTGCCTTTCGGGCAAAACCGACTTTGAGGAGGCTTTTGCTCCAAGTTTCGACCCCGGGGCTCAACATATAAATAGAGGGGCAGGGCTAGCACCAAAGACACAACAAGTTGATCCACGTGATCTATTCCTTAGCCGTGTGCGGTGCCCCCAGCCACCATAATCCTCGATAATACAGTAGCGGAGTTTAGGCGAAGCCCTGCTGCTGTAGTACATCAAGATCGTCACCACGCCGTCGTGCTGACGGAACTCTTCCCCGACACTTTGCTGGATCGGAGTTCGAGGATCGTCATCGAGCTGAACGTGTGCTCGAACTCGGAGGTGCCGTAGTTTCGGTGCTTGATCGGTCGGATAGGGAAGACGTACGACTACTTCCTCTATGTTGCGTCAACGCTTCCGCAGTCGGTCTGCGTGGGTACGTAGACAACACTCTCCCCTCTCGTTGCTATGCATCACATGATCTTGCGTGTGCGTAGGAAATTTTTTGAAATTACTACGAAACCCAACATCTATCCCCCTAGGAGCATGCGCGTAGTACCGAGGTTTTTATACTTTGTAGATTTTTGCAATAAGTATGTGAGTTCTTTATGACTAATGTTGAGTCCATGGATTATACGCACTCTCACCCTTCCATCATTGCTAGCCTCTTCGGTACCGTGCATTGCCCTTTCTCACATTGAGAGTTGGTGCAAACTTCGCCGGTGCATCCAAATCCCATGATATGATATGCTCTTTCACACATAAACCTCCTAATATCTTCCTCAAAACAGCCACCATAACTACCTATTATGGCATTTCCATAGCCATTCCGAGATATATTGCCATGCAACTTTCCACCATTCTGTTTATCATGACACATTCATCATTGTCATATTGCTTTGCATGATCATGTAGTTGACATCGTATTTGTGGCAAAGCCACCATTCATAATTTTTCATACATGTCACTCTTGATTCATCGCAATCCCGGTACACCACCAGATGCATTCATATAGAGTCATCTTTGTTCTAGCATCGAGTTGTAAATAAATAGAAGTGTGATGATCATCATTTTCTAGAGCATTGTCCCAAGTGAGGAATAAAAAAAGAGAAAGGCCATAAACAAAAGAGAAGGCCCAAAAAAAAAAGAAAGGCCATAAAAAAGAGAAAAGGCCCAAAAAACAAAAAAAACAAAAAAATGAGAGAAAAAGAGTGAAGGGACAATGCTACTATACTTTGCCACACTTGTGCTTCAAAGTAGCACCATAATCCTCATGTTAGAGAGTCTCTTGTTTTCTCACTTTCATATACTAGTGGTAATTTTCATTATAGAACTTGGCTTGTATATTCCAACAATGGGCCTCCTCAAGTGCCCTAGGTCTTCGTGAGCAAGCAAGTTGGATGCACACCCACTTAGTTTCTTTTGTTGAGCTTTCATACATTTCTAGCTCTAGTGCATCCGTTGCATGGCAATCCCTACTCCTTGCATTAACATCAATCGATGGGCATCTCCATAGCTCATTGATTAGCCTCGTTGATGTGAGACTTTCTCCCTTTTTGTCTTCTCCACATAACCCCCTCATTATTCTATTCCACCCATAGTGCTATGTCCATGGCTCGCGCTCATGTATTGCGTGTAGGTTTATGAGTTTGAGATTACTAAAGTATGAAACAATTGCTTGGCTTGTCATCGGGGTTGTGCATGATGAGAGCATTCTTGTGTGACGAAAATGGAGCATGACTAAACTATATGATTTTGTAGGGATGAACTTTCGTTGGCCATGTTATTTTGAGAAGACATAATTTCTTAGTTAGTATGCTTGAAGTATTATTATTTTTATGTCAATATGAACTTTTGTCTTGAATCTTTCAGATCTGAATATTCATGCCACAATTAAGAAGAATTATATTGAAATTATGCCAAGTAGCACTCCGCATTAAAAATTCTTTTTTATCATTTACCTACTCGAGGACGAGCAGAAATTAAGCTTGGGGATGCTGATACGTCTCCAACGTATCTATAATTTTTGATTGATCCATGCTATATTATCTACTGTTTTGGATGTTTATGGGCTTTACTATACACTTTTATATCATTTTTGGGACTAACCTATTAACCCAGAGCCCAGTGCCAATTTCTGTTTTTACCTTGTTTTAGGGTTTCAAAGAAAAGGAAAATGAAACGGAGTCCAATTGACCTGAAACTTCACGGAACCTATTTTTGGAAGGAAAGAAGCCCAGAAGACTTGAAGTGCGCGTAAGGGAAGCTTCGAGGAGGCCACGAGGTAGGGGGGCGCTCCCACCCCCTAGGGCACGCCCTCCACCCTCGTGGTCCCCTCGTTGCCCCCTGATGTACTTCTTCCGCCTATATATCTCCATATACCCTAAAAACATCAAGGAGCACAATAGATCAGGAGTTCCGCCGCCAGAAGCCTCCGTAGCCACCGAAAGCCAATCTAGACCCATTCGGGCACCCTGCCGGAGGGGGCAATCCCTCTTCGGTGGCCATCTTCATCATCCCGGTGCTCTCCATGACAAGGATGGAGTAGTTCTCCCTCGGGGCTGAGGGTATGTACCAGTAGCTATGTGTTTGATCTCTCTCTCTCTCGTGTTCTTGATTTGGCACGATCTTGATGTATCGCGAGCTTTGCTATTATAGTTGGATCTTATGTTTCTCCTCCCCCTCTACTCTCTTGTAATGAATTGAGTTTCCCCTTTGAAGTTATCTTATCGGACTGAGTCTTTAAAGATTTGAGAACACTTTATGTATGTTTTGCCGTGCATATCTGTGGTGACAATGGGATATCACGTGATTCACTTGATGTATGTTTTGGTGATCAACTTGCGGGTTCCGCCCATGAACCTATGCATAGGGGTTGGCACACATTTTTGTCGTGATTATCCGGTAGAAACTTTGGGGCACTCTTTGAGGTCCTTTGTGTTCGTTGAATAGATGAATCTGAGATTGTGTGACGCATATCGTATAATCATACCCACGGATACTTGAGGTGACATTGGAGTATCTAGGTGACATTAGGGTTTTGGTTGATTTGTGTCTTAAGGTGTTATTCTAGTACGGACTCTAGGGCTGTTTGTGACACTTATAGGAATAGCCCAACGGATTGATTGGAAAGAATAACTTTGAGGTGGTTTCGTACCCTACCATAATCTCTTTGTTTGTTCTCCGCTATTAGTGACTTTGGAGTGACTCTTTGTTGCATGTTGAGGGATAGTTATGTGATCCAATTATGTTAGTATTGTTGAGGGAACTTGCACTAGCGAAAGTATGAAGCCTAGGCCTTGTTTCAACGCATTGCAATACCGTTTACGCTCACTTTTATCATTAGTTACCTTGCTGTTTTTATATTTTCAGATTACAAAAACTATTATCTATTATCCATATACCAATTGTATCACCATCTCTTCGCCGAACTAGTGCACCTTTACAATTTACCATTGTATTGGGTGTGTTGGGGACACAAGACACTCTTTGTTATTTGGTTGCAGGGTTGCTTGAGAGAGATCATCTTCATCCTATGCCTCCTACGGATTGATAAACCTTAGGTCATCCACTTGAGGGAAATTTTCTACTGTCCTACAAACCTCTGCACTTGGAGGCCCAACAACGTCTACAAGAAGAAGGCTGTGTAGTAGACATCAATGGAGGTTGCTAGGTTTGCTCACTGGCCGCGTACGCAATGTGCAGGTGTGCAATGGGCGATGGGCCCAGACCCCTGCGCGCATATGATTTAGACAGGCGTGCTAACCTCTCTGTTGTGCCTAGGTAGGGCTACGACGTGTTGATCTTGCGAGCCTGGGCATGACCCAGGAAAGTGTGTCCGGACAAAGGGGATCGAGCGTGTTGGGAATTGTGGTGCACCCGTGCAGGGAAGTTTATCTATTCGAATAGCCGTGTCCCTCGGTAAAAGGACGACCCGGAGTTGTACCTTGACCTTATGACAACTAGGATCGGATACTTAATAAAACACACCCTTCCAAGTGCCAGATACAACCCAGTGATCGCTCTCTCACAGGGCGACGAGGGGAGGATCGCTGGTTAGGATTATGCTATGCGATGATACTTGGTTCACTACCATCTACTCTATTCTACTGCTTCAAGTTGGAGGCTGCCAGAAGCGTAGTCTTCGATAGGACTAGCTACCCCCCTCTTATTCTGGCATTCTGCAGTTCAGTCCACATATCCTACCCCTTTCATTGATACCAATGCATATGTAGTGTAGTTCCTTTCTTGCGAGTACTTTGGATGAGTACTCAAGGTTTCTTTGCTCCCCCTTTCCCCCTTTCTATACCTGGTTGTTGCGACCAGATGCTGGAGTCCAGGAGCCAGAGGATTCCCGAGGATGGTTCTACGCGGAGTTCGACTTCGAGGAGTAGTTAGGAGGTCCCAGGCTGGAGGCCTTGCCTTTTCGATCGTTGCTACTTTTGTGCTAGCCATCTTATGGCAACTTGTTTAACTTATGTCTGTACTCAGATGTTGTTGCTTCCGTTGACTCGTCTATGATCGAGCTCTTGTATTCGATCCCTCGAGGCCCCTGGCTTGTAATATGATGCTTGTATGACTTATTTTATTTTTAGAGTTGTGTTGTGATATCCTCCCGTGAGTCCCTGATCTTGATCGTACACGTTTGCGTGTATGATTAGTGTACTGTCAAATCGGGGGCGTCACAGTTGCGGTGTGAGCTAAATATCTTAGAATCTTCGAATGTCCTTTGAAAAGGGCACACATCCTAACACTTATGCAAAATTGATGACATAGATGTGCAACTCACGAAATAACATTTTTCTTCAATCAATGAAGACTAACACTCTAAGTGTGAAGAAATTAATGAAGAATTTGATTCTCAGAGCCCTACGACAATTGTACGCGGCGTCTGAAATCATCATTCTTATACGGTGGGTCACGCCACCAACAAAAGTTGAAACTCTTCAATTTGAATTTTTCTTTAGTTTTTAAAATTCCTCAGTTGTTCAAATTCTTCAACTTTGCAGAGTCTTCACTCTTTCTGACTATGTTCTTCATTGACTATATGTATATTTGAGTTTTCAGTCCCCTACTGTCAGGACCCCGATTCCAAGTCACATCGATCTAGCCAGTAACACCTCATATCACATTGCGGCCTCACGCATGGTATCCCCACGGGTGTCGCCTTACCATGGCCCGGGACCGTTTGCGCCTTTTGGCTCACGTATATGATAGTGTCGCTAGCATCCATATGACAGAGAACCCGGGCTGACATGGCTAGTCGTGAACCCAACAAAGCGACACAGACCTATGGAGACAGGCATACATGAGTCACATCGAGCATGTCGGTCATCAGCGAGTGAATCCGGGCTGTAGCACTGGGCTAACAGGACTCCGGGGAACCCGGGCTGTAGCAGGCTAGGCAGGACTCTGGAGGTGACCGCGTGACATTTCCCCGAAGGGACAGACATAGGAACGA
Organism: Triticum aestivum; assembly: GCF_018294505.1. NCBI lineage: Eukaryota > Viridiplantae > Streptophyta > Magnoliopsida > Poales > Poaceae > Triticum > Triticum aestivum. Next base: position 35,243,914 of record NC_057800.1, on the reverse strand, counting down.
AGTGAAACACATGCCGGCCAGTCAAGTGTCCTGAGCAGTAGTGCTGGGCTAGCAGGACTCCGATGACCCGTGCTGTAGCGGACTACTATGCCTCGAGGAACACTAGACTACATTTCCCCATAAGAAAGGCTGCCAAGGATAAACAACTAGATTGTCGGATCCCACTCATACCAAGCATTTCAATCATACACACAATATGCCCGATATGAGTACATACAACATGGCATCACAACAAAACTCTACAACTCAAGTACTTTATTTAAAGGCTCTAGAGAGCCATACATATCATGTTCATACAGATAGGGATCACATGACCCGACACTCAAGTCATACAAGCATACAAGCACATCCGGAAGCAAATATCCTGAGTACAGACACTAGAAAGCAAGAAGGCTTCTCGAAGCCTGTCTATCTACATAGGGCCCTCCATGGCCAGGATCACCACCTGGGTGGCTAGTCACTCATCGACATCGAGGTCTACATAAAACCCATCGGAGGGGGTGGTGTTGTCATCTGAAAACAGTAATTAAGCAAACATAAGTACAAAGGTACTTAGCAAGTCTTACATCAGAACCTACTATACATGCTTGTTCTCAAGAAGGTGGTGGAGTTATTGCAGCAAGCCAGCTTTGACTCTTGGCTAAGCTATCCTACGAGACTCCACTAGTAAAACAGTTTTCGCACACTAGTCCACTAATCACCAACACAATACTCCACCGGGGATCCTCCCTCGTCATCCTACGAGAGGGCCATCCTCGGTACTCACACTTATCTTGATTCTTTTAGTAGTATCCATTAACTTGTCTATGAACTGTATAGGTAACCAAGTAGTCCTTTACTGTGGACGCGGCTATTCGAATAGTTTTATACCCTGCAGGGGTGTACTTCCTCATACACGCTTTCACCACTTACCGCCGTTTACACGACATGTACTAGGCAACCTTCAAGCGGAAGCCCAACGAGGGTGTCGGCCACGGCCTACCTAAACACTCAAGCCTCTAGTCCAGGTTTATCGCCTATTCAGGTTCCATCCGCAAGGAGTCCGGCCGAGGTTTCCACATACGGCCCCGAACGATGTGAACAGGGTTCCCGAGACACCAAACGAGTGACTCGGTACACCGTGCCACGGTGTATGTACCGCAACATAGCCCACCCCTAGGGTCAGCGCTACGCACGGCTGCCAACACATAACCTACAAACACCAGAAACTAATTGCAACTCCTGGACAGAGTACTAGGATGATTAAGAAGCTGAGAGGGTCAATTAAGGATCCCAATGCATGGTAGTAGCAGATTCTTAAAATCACACATACAAATATCAGTTCTTATGGACGGCCTCAATGAAAAAACCCACCATGTACTCCTACATGGCCTCTCATCGATACCTTTATCAAATCATGTTCAACACATCCCTCACATTACCGACATAATCATTTCACTCTAGCCCATCACCCAGATGAACCTGACCTGACACAACTCTAAGCATAGCAGGCATAACAAGGTAGGAAACACAAACATGGCTCAATCAACTCCTAAGCATGCTAGTGGGTTTCATCTAGTTACTGTGGAAATGATAGGTCATGCAGAGGATAAGGGTTCAACTACCGTAGCACACAGCAGTTTGAATTGCGTTGTCTTAATGTAGTAAATAAGAGCAGAGGCGAGAACATGGGTTTGTATCGGAATGATCAATGGGTTGCTTGCCTGTTGTAATGGTAGTAGGGTACTGCCCTTCAGACGGATACTCGGGGTTATCCTTGGAGGCAGAACCTACCACGAAAGACACACCGAACATGATCAACACATGACAATATGCAACAATATGATGCATGCTATGACATGGAAAAATGAAAGTGTCTTGGCCAAATGCAAGCTAAAACAGAAAGGAGTGACCTCATTTTAATCACAGATTCAAATGTTAGCTCATTTAACATGGCCTTATTAGTGCATTATCTTATTCTGCTTAAACAACAAGATTAACTTGTTTTGTCATGCTTGAAACCATTACAGATGGATAGATTGAATTTTTCTGGTCATTTTTCATATATAATTTGTTGGATTTGGAGCTATGGTTGATTTTCTATGATTTTTAGAAGTTTTGGCTATTTTCTGGAATTTCCTATATAAGAATAATTCCATTAATTGAATTAATGCGTCAGCATGACATAGGTGTGATGTCAGCGGGTCAACTGGGTTGGTCAGGTCAAACCTGACTGGTGGGCCCTGTCTATCAGTGTCTCAGCTAATTAACAGGATTAGATTAGTACTAATAAACTGTCAGTGGGGCCTGGGCCCACATGTCAGTGACTAAACTAATTAAAATTAGTTAACACTAATCCTAAACTAATTAGCAGGCCGGCCCCACCTGTCATAGGCTCAGGAGGGAGTCAACCTGGGCCCACGCGTTAGTCCATGGTCAAAGTGGTCAAACTCGCCGGCGTTTAGCCGCCGGCGAGGCCAGACGCGGCGGAGGGCTCGAGTTTTGCACTCCGGCGACCAAAAGGATGGCGGAGACCATCTACGTGATGCGGGGAGTGAGCCGCGTCGAGTTGTGGCCGTAGGTGGAGCTGGGGTGGCCGGGGATGACGGTGGGGGGCACGTCTGCAACGGCCGGAGTTCGGGCGAGGTTGAACTAGTTGCTAGCAGGCACGGCGAGGGGCGTGCGGGGGTGCTACGGGCTCCTGTGAGTGCGTTGAAGACAAAGGCGTGCTCAGTTGCGACCCAACGTGGCTGTGGCCACGACGGCGACGTGCGGTGGCGGCGGCGAGCTTCGACTTCGATGGCCATGGTGGTTTGAGGACATGGACGAGCACGGGGAGAGGGGGAAACGGGTCAGTAGCTCACTGCGGTTGCAGGGGAGCGAACGGTGAGATCGGGGGAGAGCTGGAGCGAGCGGGGTGGCGAGGGGGATCTCCGGCGACCGAGGTTGAAGAGGAGCTCGGTGCAGCGTCTCCGGGGCGAGCGAGCGCTCGGGGATGGGTCGAGGCGAAGTAGCGGACGACTGCGGAGCTTCTTGGCATGGGAAGGCAATGAGTGGACGGCGGTGGCTGCAGTGGAGATTGTCGGCGGCGACGGCTGCGCTCGACAGGGAATGGGGAGAGAGCTAGAGAGGGGGCACTACTAGGGAAAAGGCTAGCAGCAGCGCGGGTTTTAGACCTATCAGTAGCGCGGGGTGGAAGCCCTATCAGTAGCGCTTGAACTAGCTAGGGTGTGACAACTCATCCCCACTCAAAAGAATCTCGTCCCAAGATTTAGGATCCTCCGGGAAGAAGGTGGGGTACTCGAGTCGAAGACGATCCTCCCTTTCCCAAGTGGCCTCTTTCTCGGAATGTTGTGACCATTGAACATTGAGAAACTTGATATTATGGCGTCGAGTGGTACGCTCGGCTTGATCAAGGATACGAATGGGATATTCCCGATATGAGAGGTTATCTTGTAGATCAAGCGTTTTGTGGTCCACTCCACGTATAGAATCCGCGAAGCAACACTTGAGTTGAGAAACGTGGAAGACATCGTGAACTCTGGAAAGATGCGAAGGTAGTTCCAGTTGGTAGGCAACTTCTCCTCGTTTGGCAAGAATGCGAAAGGGTCCAATGTAACAAGGAGCCAATTTACCTTTGATACCGAAATGATGGGTTCCCTTTAACGGAGTAACCCGAAGGTAAGCCTTCTTGCCGACTTCATAAGTCATGAGCTTATGTTTACGATCATATTGGCTCTTTTGACGAGATTGGGCTGTTTTCAATTTCTCACGAATAACGCGAACCTGCTCTTCTGCTTCCTGAATCATATCCGGGCCAAAGAGTTATCTTTCCCCGGTTTCTGACCAGTTAGGAGGCGTTCGACATTTTCGTCCATAGAGAACTTCGAAAGGAGCTTTACCCAAGCTAGCTTGATAACTATTGTTATAAGCAAACTCCGTGAATGGAAGGCATTTCTCCCAACCCATTCCGAATGAGATGACAGAAGCTCGGAGCATATCTTCCAGAATTTGATTGACTCGCTCTACTTGACCACTTGATTGAAGATGGAAGGCGGTGCTAAAAGAGAGACGAGTTCCCATAGCATTTTGGAAACTTTCCCAAAATCGAGAGGTGAAGATACTTCCACGGTCTGAGTTAATTTCCAATGGGACACCATGAAGAGACACTATCCGGGAGATGTATAAATCAGCTAGCTGGCTAGCGGTGATACTCTCACGAACAGGTAGGAAATGGGCTACTTTGGAAAGACGGTCGATCACGACGAAGATGGCATTATTCCCGCTCTTGGTCCTGGGAAACCCAGTAATTAAATCCATATTGATTTTATCCCATTTCCACTCAGAATAGCCAAAGGTTGAAGGGTGCTAGCAGGCCGTTGATGCTCTGCTTCAACACGACAACAAACGTCGATGTTAGCAATGTATTGAGCGATTTCTCTCTTCATCCTAGTCCAGCAAAACCTCTGGCGTAGGTCTTGATACATTTTAGTACTACCGGGATGAATGGTGAGAGGGGAGTCATGAGCTTCCTTAAGAATCCACTGGCGTAAATGTTGTTTCTTGGGAACCACCAAGCGGTTCTCGAAGAAGACAACACCTCGCTCATCCATGGAAAAACATTTAGCAACTCCACTAGCGATGTTTTCCTTAATCCGGGATATGCCCTTATCATACCGCTGGGCGGTTATGATCTGACCCAAAAGGTTAGGCTTCGCCACCAGGGTGGATAGAAATCCTCGAGGAACAATGTGAAGATTGAGCTTACGAAATTCCTCGTGGAGAAGTGGTTGACTTTGTTGTAACATCAGGTTGTTACAATAAGATTTACGACGCGCATCAGCCATGACATTGGCTTTGCCCAGGGTGTAAGTTATTCCTAAGTCGTAATCCGAGATCAACTCGACCCAACGTATTTGCCTGATATTCAAATCCGGTTGGGTGAAGATATATTTCAAACTTTGGTGATCGGTGAAGATCTCGCAACGATTACCGAGGAGGTAATGTCGCCCAGTTTTGAGTGCATGGACTACGGCTGCAAGCTTTAGATCATGTGTGGGATAGTCTTCCTCATGTGGGTGTAATTGCCGTGAAGCATAGGCAATTACCTGACGATCTTGCATGAGTATGCAACCTAGTCCTTGTCGCGAGGCGTCGCAATAGATAATAAAGTCCTTGTTGAAATCTGGTGGTACCAGTACGGGAGTAGATGTCAGGCGTCTTTTCAATTCCTGAAAGCTGAACTCGCACTGTGGGGTCCACTCGAACTTTTTATCTTTCTTGAGGAGTTCCGTTAGAGGTTTAGCAACCTTGGAGAAATTCTCGATGAAGCGGCGGTAATAGCTCGCTAAGCCAAGGAAGCTCCGAACTTGCTTGACTGTCTCAGGTGGAGTCCAATCAAGGACAGCTTGAACTCGCTCAGGATTGACAACAATACCCTTACTAGAGATTACATGGCCTAGATAGGTCACTTCTGGCAACCAAAATTCACACTTGGAATATTTGGCATAAAGGCAATGCTCTCGAAGTTTCGTTAATACCAGCCTTAGATGTTCGGCATGTTCCTCTTCATTCTTGGAGCAGATGAGTATGTCATCGAGGTAAACTACGACGAATTTTTCAAAATACTCCATGAACACCGAGTTCATTAACCGTGAGAAGGTGGTTGGGGCATTGGTTAAACCGAAAGACATAACGGTCTACTCGTATTGGCCATAACGAGTAACAAAGGCCATTTTGGGAATGTCCCCGTTTCTGATTTTGATTTGATGGTAGCCCAACCTCAAATCCATCTTGGAAAAGACTGAGGATCCAGCGAGCTGATCATACAGATCGTTGATCCTGGGAAGCGGATACTTGTTCTTGATCGTGACCAAGTTGATAGGTTTGTAATCTACAACCATCCGATCCATTCCATCCTTCTTTTTGACGAAGAGGACAGGGCAAGCCCAAGTAGAGGAACTAGGACGGATGAAACCCTTTTTCAAGGACTCATTGAGTTGGTTCTTAAGCTCGGCTAGTTCTAAGGGAGCCATCTTATAGGGTCTTCTAGAAATTGGAACGGTTCCTGGAACAAGGTCTATCACGAAATCGACATCCCTGTTAGGTGGAACACCTGGCAGTTCTTCTGGAAAGACATCCGGAAAGTCTCGGACTACCGGAATATCCTCAAGGTCTAGAAGGGGGTTGGCATTTAGGGAGTAAAGCTGGCGCTTGGCCACTCGAGTTAAGACATTGACTGTCTTGCCCGATGGATGAGTAAGTTGAACAGTTCTAGTGGCACAATCAAAATGAGCCGACATCCAGTCCATACCCAAACTGATGTTTATGTCCGAGGACTTGAGAGCTATTAAGGATGCAAGGAATACAAGTCTATCAACAAGAATTTCGTTCCCATGGCTTACTCTAGAGGTTTGCCATTTGGAACCCGGAGTTTGAATTACCATGGAAGTGGGCATGTCACAGAAAGTCGTGTTATGCATTCGAGCATAGTTCTCGGATATGAATGAATGAGATGCTCCAGTATCGAATAGAACAGATGCCGGATGGCAATTAACAAGGAGCGTACCAAGGACGACATTAGGATCCTCATGAGCCTCCTCGGCTGAGACATAGTTGACATGGCCACATGCAGTGGTGACCGGCTTGGCATAGAATGTCTTTCCCGCTGGCTTACCACGGCCAATGGACTTTCCAGACTGATTGGGGTTGTTGTTCTAGGGACACTCTCGGCTATAGTGACCCGGCTCTCCACACTTGAAACATGTCACAACATTGGGACATGGAGCAGCATTAGCAGCGGGGCCACCATAGGGCTTGGGCGGTGCAAACTGCTGGTTGGGACGGGGCGCCTCAAAGGATGGCCTCGGAATGAACCTGGGTGGCAGTGTCGTGCTTGGAATCCACACCCGGCGCTTCTGAGATCCAGAGCCGGATGAAGAGCCAAAATCACGAGAGTGCTTGCGTGAAGCGTCATAATCAGACTGGCCTGTCTCAGCACTGATGGCTTTGTTGACCAACTTCTGAAAGGAGGTGCACTCATGCAGACGAAGATCGCGGCGAAGCTCAGGGCTAAGTCCCTTGCGGAACCTTGCCTGCTTCTTAGCGTCGGTAGATACTTCTTGAGGAGCATATCGTGCCAGATTCCCAAATTCACGGCTATATGCATCCACAGTCAGTCTTCCTTGGGTGAAATTGCAAAACTCTTTCCTCTTGCGATCCATGAGACCTTCCGGAATGTGATGCTCACGGAAAGCCTCACTGAATTCAGCCCAAGTAGTGATTTGGCCGACCGGGCGCATAGCTTCAAAATTTTCCCACCAAAGGCTAGCAGGGCATTCGAGGTGATAGGTAGCATAAGTAACCTTATCAGCTTCGGCTACATTGGCAGAACGTAGCTTGTGGGTGATGCTGCGAAGCTAGTCATCCGCGTCGAGGGGCTCGACAGAATGATTAAACTTTGGTGGGTACAACTTGATGAAGTCATTGATTGACACCAAGTAATTTCGCTGATGGCGTGCAGTGTTCTGCTCAATCCGCTCTAGCAAGCGGTTAGTCTCATGCTTGTTTCTTTCCGCCTCAAGCATCGCTTCGGCCAGAGAAGGCGGGTGAGGCAGATTTTCACCACTAGCTGCACTGGCTTCCCCCTGCTCCAGGGCAGCAGGGTTGCTGCGGGTGTTGACCATCCTAGGAGAAAACAAGACAACGATTTAGATAAGGATGGAACAAACTTAGCAAGGAAGTGCAGAATGTAATGGATAACATGGAATGCAGAGATGTTCATTGCACGACATGGTAATATAGAAACTTCCATTTATATACCATTGGTCATACACACCGTACATAGTTTAGTACAAGCCCAGGCTAGAGTACAACTACGGTGAAAGACATTACATCTCATCGAAGGCATTCCAAGCTCCTATACATTATTTTTCCTACACCTTCGGAGCGTGATACACACCAAGCCATATCCCACGGTCACGCAGGACTGTGGAGAATACAACTACTACAATACTAGTGAGACTACTACTAGCTCAGACGGCTCCGTAGTAATCCTCATAGAAGTTGCCACCAAAACCTGGAAGTGGAACATGATCATCTGGGAACAGACGGTCCTGCGGAACCTGCGGACCAAAGGGACTCAGATGTGGCCTTGGTCCCACAGGTGGTGGCAGACGGGGACCACGAGGAGGGGTGATGCCTCCCACATCACGCCACTCCATACAATCTGGCAATCCAGATCGTACAGGGTATAGATCCCTCAGATCCATGTATCCTGCCTATACCGCCGGTGCAAACCGAGTCAAAGTGGCCCAGTGATCAGCACGAGAGTTAAAAAGCTCCATACGCAAGGCCCAATTTTCGCGGTCCTTATCCTCGAGCATCTCGGCAGTGGTGCAGAGTAGTGACTCCTCATGTGTGGGGTCAGCATAGATAGCCTGGAGATACCCTTGCGCTCCCGAAAGTGAAGCTGGCATATAACAGAAGTCGGTGTTCCGAAGCAGGCCAGTCCGGGCTCGCATGATGGTCATCATGGAATAGGCAGCATCCTGCACAGCCATCTCAACAGTAACCCCGAGTCCATAGGAACAGTGAAGGGGCTCAGTGGCTCTAGGATAAGAAGGATATATCCTGACGGTACAGAGGTACTGGCTCTGGTTGAAGTCTCTGAACTGCTCTTCGACAGTGTATTCGGGATACCAACGGTAACCCGTCTCGATCATTACCCGGAATAACATAGCAGTATGACCTGGCACATCAAGGCACCGGGTCAGGCAAACCACTTGGTTTTGAGCACGAGTGGCCATCTGAAAGCACAACCACAATGCAAAGGCATTAGAATTTCTAGGGAAAATTGGACAGCATAACAACTGTAAATGCTCAGAAAAGGATTTGAGACATCCACAACAGTTTGCAATACCACTCAACAACATCATATCAATGTTCTGATTCAACTGACAACATACTAAAAGTAGTAGAAACTGTATTGAGGCTTGTAACAACAATCCTATAAGCTACTACGGATTAGTAACATATGAACCTGATAGAAGAAGAGAGCCTAGTACTTAACCCATGTTGAATGAGAAGAGAATGACTCAGATTAGAGGGCATAAGGTAAAGGAGTAAAAGAGCCTTACGTTCCCTCCCACAATCAATTCCCCTACATATAACTAAAGCATTTCTAAACTCGACATCGATCAGTTTGGCTCAACGAACCTACAGGCAGTTCGGCTCTGATGTCAACGCTGTCAGGACCCCGATTCCAAGTCACATCGATCTAGCCAGTAACACCTCATATCACATTACGGCCTCACGCATGGTATCCCCACGGGTGTCGCCTTACCATGGCCCGGGACAGTTTGCGCCTTTTGGCTCACGTATATGATAGTGTCGCTAGCATCCATATGACAGAGAACCCGGGCCGACATGGCTAGTTGTGAACCCAAAGCGGCGCAGACCTATGGAGACAGACATACATGAGTCACATTGAGCATGTCGGTCATCAGCGAGTGAATCCGGGCTGTAGCACTAGGCTAACAGGACTCCAGGGAACCCGGGCTGTAGCAGGCTAGGCAGGACTCCAGAGGTCACCGCGTGACAATTCCCCGAAGGGACAGACATAGGAATGAAGTGAAACACATGCCGACCAGTCAAGTGTCCTGAGCAGTAGTGCTGGGCTAGCAGGACTCCGATGACCTGGGCTGTAGCGGACTACTATGGCTCGAGGAACAGTAGACTACATTTCCCCATAAGAAAGGCTGCCAAGGATAAACAACTAGATTGTCGGATCCCACTCATACCAAGCATTTAAATCATACACACAATATGCCCGATATGAGTACATACAACATGGCATCACAACAAATCTCTACAACTCAAGTACTTTATTTAAAGGCTCCAGAGAGCCATGCATATCATGTTCATACAGATAGGGGTCACATGACCCGACACTCAAGTCATACAAGCATACAAGCACATGCGGAAGCAAATAGCCTGAGTACAGACACTAGAAAGCAAGAAGGCTTCTCGAAGCATGTCTATCTACATAGGGCCCTCCATGGCCAGGATCACCACCTGGGTGGCTAGTCACTCGTCGACATCGAGGTCTACATAAAACCCATCGGAGGGGGCGGTGTTGTCGTCTGAAAACAGTAATTAAGCAAACATGAGTACAAAGGTACTCAGCAAGTCTTACATCAGAACCTACTATACATGCTTGTTCTCAAGAAGGAGGTGGAGTTATTGCAGCAAGCCAGCTTTGACTCTTGGCTAAGCTATCCTATGAGACTCCACTAGTAAAATAGTTTTCGCACACGAGTCCACTAATCACCAACACAATACTCCACTGGGGATCCTCCCTCGTCATCCTACGAGAGGGCCATCCTCGGTACTCACAGTCGGTGTCAAAACCGGCGGATCTCGGGGAGGGGGTCCCGAACTGTGCGTCAAGGCCGGATGGTAACAGGAGACAAGGGACACGATGTTTTTACCCAAGTTCGGGCCCTCTCGATGGAGGTAATACCCTACTCCTACTTGATTAATATTGATGATATGGGTAGTACAAGAGTAGATCTACCACGAGATCAAGGAGGCTAAACCCTAGAAGCTAGCCTATGGTATGATTGTTGTATATGGAGTTGATGTCCTACAGACTACAACCCTTCGGTTTATATAGACACCGGATAGGGTTAGGGTTACACAGAGTCGGTTACAATGGTAGGAGATCTTGAATATCCGCATCGCCAAGCTTTCCTTCCACGCCAAGAAAGTCCCATCCGGACATGGGACGAAGTCTTCAATCTTGTATCTTCATAGTCCTGGAGTCCGGCTGGAGATATAGTCCGGCTACCCGAACACCCCCTAATCCAGGACTCCCTCAGTAGCCCCTGAACCAAGCTTCAATGACGACGAGTCCAGTGCGCAGATTGTCTTCAGCATTGCAAGGCGGGTTCCTCCTCCAAGTTTTCATAGAAGATTGTAAACACCAAGAGTAGTGTCCGGCTCTGCAAAATAAGTTTCCACATATTTCCATAGAGAGAATAATATTAACACAAATCAAATATGCTGACGTATTTCGCAGTGCGTCATCACACTACGGCCAAGTCCTTTACTCGAATCGTTTTTACTTTTCCACCTCAGCATGTTTTGCGAGGCGGTTTCCTTGGCACGTCTTGTCAAAGCAGAGATCGTGTACCCCTTTTACGGGATTTCTCATCAATACGGACGTGGGTAACCCAACCGTGCTCGTTAGCACGTTTCCTCGATTAAAGACGAGTCCCGAACGGTTACTGGGAGGGCTCTTGGTATTCAACCTCTTATAAAGAGACCAAGGCCTTACTCCTTTTTTCAATCTCAAGCGAGTTCGCCCGTCGCCTCGAGTTCCAACACCCTAGGCTCCAGATTCCAGGCGCTTCGGACCTTCAACAATGTCCGGTTCTGACCTTCAAGGCCGATGGACGCCCTCCTCCGTGACGGAGGAGGACGTACTAAAGTTGAGGGAGGCTAAGTTCCTGACCGGCGAAATTTCGCATAGGTTGCCTGCTCAAGAGCAGGTCATTCCCAGTCCCCAGCCCTGTGAGAGCGTGGTGTTCATGTCTCACTTCCTTCAGGGGTTGGGCTTCCCAATGGATCCCTTTGTGAGGGGACTGTTGTTTTACTACGGGCTGGAATTCCATGACTTAGCTCCGGAGTCCATCCTCCATATCTCCTCATTTATTGTCGTGTGTGAAGCGTTCCTCCGTGTTACCCCTCACTTCAGATTATGGCTCAAGACCTTCAAAGTGGAGCCGAAGATGATCAAGGGACGGCACGCAGAGTGCGGAGGCGCTGTTATAAGCAAAAATGCTGGTGCTCCATGGCCCGAGGGCTCTTTTCAAGAGGAGCTAGGCTTGTGGCAACGAGAGTGGTTTTATATCATCGCTCCCCGGAGCACCAAGTGGGTGGAGCCTCCTGTCTTTCGCTCGGGTCCCCCACCACGGCTAGCCTCATGGGTCAACAGACGGTTAGATTGGGGTTTGCCCAAAGACGTGCCCTTGTTACAGGGCCGCATTAAGGATCTCTTGGGAGGAGACCTCAGCCTGGTCAAGGTGACGCAGGTCATGCTGATTCGCTGAATATTGCCCGGCAAACGTCGCTCCCTTCGCCTGTGGGAGTTTAATCCAGAGGGACCGCGAGCTCTCCAGAATTTCATGGGCGCAACGCCCGCGGAGATGTATAAACTATTCTTTGGATCACAAGAGATGTGTCCGGATTTAACCGAGGACGCAGGCCTAAGCTGCAATCGCCCGGATACTCAAGTAAGCAACCTTGTGCCCGGACCTTCTATCCGTATAATTGTCATAAACTTGCCCCTAAAAGGGCCGTCCTTTTAAACAGGAGTGGATAGCGAAGGCAAATCTGATCAGGTGTCCGGATCCCGTGCTGGTCAGGATGCTGGAGATAATGCCTTTCGAGGGAAGCAAGGGGGAGGACAAGGAAACTATGGCCTCCTCGAAGGAGGCTGCTCCGAAGGGAGGAACCGACAATCCCTCTCCTAAGGGGAAGAAGAGAGCCGCCTCTGACGACCCGGAAGCCATGGCATCGAAGCGGGGGAAAAAATCCTCGTCAGAGGGTCCGACGCCGGGGAGTTCCTCGGCCGGACTACGCCCTCAAGGGGATCAGCCCTCCAGCGAGCCATAAGTAGAGAAAGGTCTTCCTTTTGAGGGATGAGGGAAATCCTTGATTTATATCTGAGAAGATTAACCGATTTTTTACCTTGTAGCTCGGACCTCAGTCCTTCTCAGCAGAGCTCGTCTTCGGGGGATCTCCTTCCGGAGATGATGGAGAGCGGGACGCCTCCCCCTGCCGTGCCGCCTAGCGAGGCGGGCAACCCTGAGGTGTCGTTGCAGAGGGTTTCTCCGAATCCGGCAGGGGCGGAAGATAGCTATGTGGCCCCCCGAGGTTCTCCGCGTCCGGCCTTCGAAAGAGGTCGTGGGCCAAGTCCGGCACCGTCTGGTGCTCGGCCGGAGGAGCTAAAGATTCTGCTGGGGCGAGCTTCTATCTCGGAGGAGCACTGTGCATTGATGGGCACGGTAATTGAAAGGATCTCATCTGCAGAGAGCGGATTGCATGAGGCCATCAAAAGTTTACTGACGGGTTTTGAGGTACATTAGATAATGTACACTTTTGTCAGTGGCGCATGAATAAGATGCGCCCTGTGTAGATAGTAGCCCCTGAGACTCTGCGCGTCGTCAAGAAATGACGGCTGGCGGAGGATCATAATCCCAGGTCTAAGATGTCGCCTTTGAATGTAGGCGACAGGGTGTCTGGAATCGAGCCGAACTGATGATTTTGCCGAACTAAAGCGGTAACTGGACATGGCAGATGCCGACATCGCGCTTGTCAACAAGCGGCTTGATGAGGCTCAAGGTATGTAATTCCTCGGGCAGCATCAGGTAAGAGGAGTTTTATGCCAGTGTCTTACGATGTGTGTGCTTGACGCAGATGGTGCGGCCGCCATGGAGAGTCTTAGGGCAGAACTTGCCCGAGCTAAAGAACAAGCCAGAGAAAGTGATGCGGCTTCCAAGAAAGCCCTTGAAGAGCTGAGAGCCGAACATGCTGCTCATTGCCGAAGCAAGGAAGAGATGGCCGAGATGGCCCAAAAGTTAAAGAGTGCTGCAGACCATTGCAGACTTCTTGAGAAAGAAGACCAGGCGAAACAGACGGACTTAAAGAAGGCCGTTGCCAATGCCAAGGACGCGCGCTCTGCGATGAGAGCTGCGAAGGAGGAGTTGCGTCAGGCCGAACAGATTGCGGCTGGAAAGCCCTTTATGCTGCGAAGGAAATTTTGTGATCCGAAGTTTGCTCCGTTGGTCCGGATGTGGAGTGTGGAGGATACCTATCTGGATTTGGCAGCAAGTGCTGCTGATGCGACCGAACACTTTCGAGATCAGAAAGATCGCGAAGTGTAAAAGCTTTTCTGGTCGCAGTTTCACAATCCAGAGTGTCCACTGGCAGTGGACGATCATTTGGCTCAATGGGCCGAACTGAATAGGTTGTCCGGACTCGCCATGAAGTACGTCATGGGTCATCTGTGGCCGGGGAGATCGGAGCCGAAGAGTTATTTCAGCTTGGTGCAGCAATTCCTTGACGCGGTGCTGCGTATTAATGCAATGAAGAGGTCAGCATGCATAGAGGGTGCAAGGATGGCTCTTGCCCATGTCAAGACATACTGGGCAAAGATGGAGACCACCGTTGTTGCGTCCCGAGATTCGGACAAAAGCCGAGTACCCTCCGAGCACTATTTTCAGGAAGTCCTTGAAGGCGCTCGTGTAATAGAGACGCAGTGCTCGAAAGATGCTATGTTATGATAGCATATGTAATTATAAAGTAATATTTTGATAAACTGTAGTGGCCTTTTTATACTTGTGCCTTCAAGTATTGGGAACACCTCCTGTGCGGCCGTTTTAAGATATATATACAAAATCTGAAAGATGGCAGTCCTTGGCTTCAGCCCCCACGCACATAGTGCGGGGGTGCTCGCAGAAGACGCATTTTCACACTTAACCCAACGTCTTGGTCCTACAAAGGAGGTGATAGCACAGCGGGCCAGGCAACTGGACTATAATGCTTTAACACTTTCACTTAGCCATAGGAGCTTGACAGTGAGACTATTTAGGTAGCCCCTTGGTGGCGACTGTGCTCGCCCGAGTTCGGGGCGCGTATGTGCCTGGCCGGGAAGCGACCCTTCGTTAAAGCGGAGGAATCCGATAGATTTCGATAGGTCATCGAGTGGCTAACCAGTCTCACGCTACATCATGACAGTCAGTTTTCGGCTTTCTCTACTAAGGTGCTCGCCCGGCCGAACCGGGGCACAATCGCAGTAGTTCTCCTGGAGCTACCTTAGCCGATAGAGTGGAACGTAAGGTAGCCGAACTCAGGAGCCGGGCAACCCAACATTTGACCAAAGACATGATTCGGAGCTGATGCATATAATGCCAAAACTCGCGACACCGAACACTCCCTAAGGTGTTCGGTCTTTATGAGTGCGGGCGAAACAACACTCTTTATTTAAAAAGCCCCTAGTGTCCAGGTACGTGCAAAAATTCTGACGTGGCCACATGCCAAGACGCCAGCCTCCTCCTTGGTTATATCAGAAAAAACCAGGGGATGTGTAGCAACAAGAGACAGTAAAAAAGGTTTACGCAGGGTCTTAATCTAAAAAGAATCCTTTAGGACGGGTCCCTACTGTATGTCTGCGCCTGTGTCTCCGTTGTGCCATATCCTGGACGGGCGCCGCACGACGTTCATTTGTAAAAGAGAGGAACTGAGTTGAAAATGGGTCGTGTCGAACAAAAGTTTAAAATAAACAAAGTATAAAGTAAAATATATAAAATTGAGCTTTATTGTCTCTTATTGTATATGCATGGAGCCCCTAGTGCGGGGTATATGGACACTAAGCCTGCATCGATGATGATTTTGTCCCGAACTCGTCTATCCGCGTTCGTGGTTTTTAATGACCTATTTCGAAGTTTTTTGGCCAGTGTGGCCATTTTACTGTGGGGCTGTCAAGGCGGCCGCACAGTCCTCTGCTTGGGGAGGCGCACTTTAGTGCTTCCCCTTCAAAGAGATAATGCCTCGTGGACCGGGCATCTTAAGCGTGAGAGATGCATAATGCAGTATTGCGTTAAAGCGAGCGAAAGCTTCGGGTCCCAGTAGTGCTTGATAGCGACTTGACAACGGGACGATATGGAAGGTCAGCTTTTCGCGGCGGAAGTTATCGGTAGAGCCGGATATAACTTCGAGCCGGAGAAAACCCATACAATGGGTGTCCGGACCAGGTGTTACCCCTTGAAAGGAGGTTTTGCTGCGGTGGATTCTTGCTGGGTTTATCCCCATGTGATGGATTGTATCCTGATATATCAGGTTTAGTCCACTGCCGCCATCCATAAGGACATTTGAAAACTGGAGTCCGCCAATTATTGGATCGAGTATCAAGGCAGTCCAGCCTGCATTCTTGATATTTCTAGAATAATCTAGCTGAACGAAGATGATTGGTTTTGACAACCAGTGGTGGGACCCTTTGGGGATAGGTCGTGTGGTGCGTACCTTTATGGGTGCCACATGTTTTGTTATGTGAATTAAGTTCACTATTTTTACTTCTTGTGGGAAGTTCTTTTGTTTCCTGGTGCTCTGCTTTTGGGGTTCGTCCTCGTCTTCGCTTGGTGTGTCGAGCCCCTTGTGTTCGGCATTGAGTCTGCCGGATTTTTTGAAAACCCAACAATCTCTGTGGGTATGGTTAGCAGGCTTCCCGGGAGTACTGTGTATCTGATATATCCTGTCCAGGATTTTATTTAAGTTGGATGGATCATCCATGTTATCCTGGAGGGGCAGTTTTGTCTGATTTTGTCGTGAGCCTTTGAATCCGGCATTGACTGCCGTGCTCTTCGGACTTTTTTCCTTAGTCCGGTGACGGTCCTTGTTGCATCGCGGTTTTCCATTTCCATCCCTAGTTTCGGATGTACTTGGGTCGTTGGGGCTGCACCTTGCCAACCAACTGTCCTCTCCTGCACAAAAGCGGGTCATGAGGCTTGTTAGTGCAGCCATTGTTCTTGGCTTTTCTTGGCTGAGGTGTCTGGCGAGCCATTCATCTCGGACGTTATGCCTGAAAGCTGCTAAGGCTTCAGCATCCGGAGAGTCGACTATCTGATTCTTCTTGGTGAGGAATCTATTCCAGAACTGCCGAGCTGATTCTTTGGGCTGTTGAGTTATGTGACTGAGATCGTCTGCATCCGGAGGGCGGACATTGGTCCCTTGAAAATTTGCTCGGAAAGCATCCTCGAGCTCTTCCCAACTTCCAATTGTGTTTTCAGGAAGGCTTTTAAGCCAATGCCGGGCTGGCCCTTTAAGCTTAAGGGGTAAATATTTTATGGCGTGGAGATCATCTCCTCTAGCCATATGTATGTGGAGGATATAATCCTCGATCCAGACTCCAGGGTTTGTTGTTCCATCATATGCCTCTATGTTTACGGGTTTGAATCCCTCTGGAAATTCATAGTCCAGGACCTCATTGGTGAAACATAGGGGGTGTGCGGCGCCCATGTATTTGGGTGTGCCGGATTCTGATGATGGCTTTATTGCATTGCTTACGAGAGCTTGCTTTCTTGGCCCATAAATGGACCTAACTGGGCCATGATGCGAATCCTTAGGTGGGTCGCATGCCGATTTAAGTGCGGCGCCGCTTGCCGCTTTATGGGGTCGTCTATCCGACCGTGTGGCTTTCTTATTTTTTGAATGCGAGGGCTCTAGGGCCTCTTCGTCGAATTCAAGGAGTAGCTTTCTTTTAGGATAGCTTTTAGTGCGGCGACCGTCGCTGTATTTATCTGCGGTATTGATTACTTTGCTCCATCTAATCCGGAGTGCATCTTCCGCTGTTTTTAGCTTCCGCTTCTGCTTTTTTAGGCTGCGTGCAGTTGCAACGAGCCTCTCATGGAGATTCTTCTGCTCCATGGGTTTATCCGGCGTGAGGTCGTCCGGAATGCCGTTTTCGCCGGAGGAGGGATGTTCGGTTTCTCTATCCGTGTTGCCCTGTTCGGACAGTTGCTCTAAGGCCTGCTCATCGTCTACCAGCTGGTCCTGCTCTATGGCTGGGTTTTTATCAAGGTGGGGCTTGGGTCGGCGTTTACGCCGACGCTTTGATTGCTTTCCGAGGGGTCGATTTCCCGTTCCATCCCCTTTTTCCTCGTTGTCGCTTCCTTTAGGGGTATCCACCATGTATACATCGTGAGATGAGGTGGCTGTCCAATGCCCTATGGGCGTTGGTTCATCGGTATCTCCTGCATCGTCATCCATGCCGTCGATGTCTCCGGAGTCGAAGTTGAGCACGTCGTTTAAATTGTCGATAGTGGCTACCAAGTGGGTGGTGGGTGGGCTTTGAATTTCTTCATCATCCATATCCCATCCTTGCTGACTGCAGTTCGGCCTGGGCTCTCCTGATAAAGAGAGAGATTTGAGAGAATTCAGGATATCGCAAAAAGGCGAGTGCTGAAAGATGTCCGCGGCGGTGAACTCCATTATTGGCGCCCAATCGGATTCGATCGGCAGAGGCGCGGGGGGTTCGGAGTCCGGATCCTTGGAGTCGTGAGTCACGTGGAGTGTGGGGCCGGCGTTCGAGGTCCCGAGGAGCCCCCGAGGTGACATGCAACCGCTCATCCTCGATTGACACAACTGGCTCCAAATTAAGGGTTAGAGCTGGTGCGTTTGCGACCTCCGGGATACTGTTCGGTGACAGAGCTAGATCATGCCCCGCGAGACAGTGCGGCACGCTTCGTTGTGGCTCGAATCCATTGAAGATCAAATCTCCGCGGATGTCTGCCATGTAGTTTAGGCTTGCCAACCTGACTTGATGGCCAGGGGCGTAGCTTTCAATCTGCTTCAGGTGGCCAAGCGAATTGGCCCGCAGTGCGAAGCCGCCGAAGATGAAGATCTGTCCGGGGAGAAAAGTCTCACCCTGGACCTCATCGTTGTTGATGATCAAGGGAGCCATCGGGCCTAAAGGCGACGACATAGAGGAACTCTCAATGAAAGCACCAATGTCGGTGTCAAAACCGGCGGATCTCGGGTAGGGGGTCCCAAACTATGCGTCAAGGCCGGATGGTAATAGGAGACAAGGGACACGATGTTTTTACCCAGGTTCGGGCCCTCTAGATGGAGGTAATACCCTACTCCTGCTTGATTAATATTGATGATATTGGTAGTACAAGAGTAGATCTACCACGAGATCAAGGAGGCTAAACCCTAGAAGCTAGCATATGGTATGATTGTTGTATATGGAGATGACGTCCTACAGACTACAGCCCTTCGGTTTATATAGACACCGGATAGGGTTAGGGTTACACAGAGTCGGTTACAATGGTAGGAGATCTTGAATATCCGCATCGCCAAGCTTGCCTTCCACGCCAAGGAAAGTCCCATCCGGACACGGGACGAAGTCTTTAATCTTGTATCTTCATAGTCCTGGAGTCCGGCTACCCGAACACCCCCTAATCTAGGACTCCCTCACTCACACTTATCTGAGTCTTTTAGTAGTATCCATTAACTTGTCTATGAACTGTATAGGTAACCAAGTAGTCCTTTACCGCGGACGCGGCTATTCGAGTAGGTTTATACCCTGTAGGGGTGTACTTCTTCATACACGATTTCACCACTTACCGCCATTTACACGACATGTACTCGGCAACCTTCAAGCGGAAGCCCAACGAGGGTGTCGGCCACGGCCTACCTAAACACTCAAGCCTCTAGTCCAGGTTTATCGCCTATTCAGGTTCCATTCGCAGGGAGTCCGGCCGAGGTTTCCACATACGGCCCCGAACATTGTGAACAGGGTTCCCGAGACACCAAACGGGTGACTCGGTACACCGTGCCACGGTGTATCTACCGCAACATAGCCCGCCCCTAGGGTCAGCGCTACGCACGACCTCCAACGCATAACCTACAAACACCAGAAACTAATTGCAACTCCTGGACAGAGTACTAGGATGATTAAGAAGCCGAGAGGGTCAATTAAGGATCCCAATGCATGGTAGTAGCTGATTCTTAAAATCACACATACAGATCTCAGTTCTTATGGACGGCCTCAATGAAAAAACCCACCATGTACTCCTACATGGCCTCTCATCGATACCTTCACAAAATCATGTTCAACACATCCCTCACATTAACGACATAATCATTTCACTCTAGCCCATCACCTAGATGAACCAGACCTGACACAACTCTAAGCATAGCAGGCATGGCAAGGTAGGAAACACAAACATGGCTCAATCAACTCCTAAGCATGCTAGTGGGTTTCATCTAGTTACTGTGGAAATGACAGGTCATGCAGAGGATAAGGGTTCAACTACCGTAGCACACAGCAGTTTGAATTGCGTTGTCTTAATGTAGTAAATAAGAGCAGAGGCGAGAACATGGGTTTGTATCGGAATGATCAATGGGTTGCTTGCCTGTTGTAATGGTAGTAGGGTACTGCCCTTCAGACGGATACTCGGGGTTATCCTCGGAGGCAGAACCTACCACGAAAGACACACCGAACATGATCAACACATGACAATATGCAACAATATGATGCATGCTATGACATGGAAAAATGAAAGTGTCTTGGCCAAATGCAAGCTAAAACAGAAAGGAGTGACCTCATTTGAATCAAAGATTCAAATGTTAGCTCATTTAACATGGCCTTATTAGTGCATTATCTTATTCTGCTTAAACAACAAGGTTAACTTGGTTTGTCATGCATGAAACCATTATAGATGGATAGATTGAATTTTTTTGATCATTTTTCATATATAATTTGTTGGATTTGGAGCTATGGTTGATTTTCTATGATTTTTAGAAGTTTTGGCTATTTTCTGGAATTTCCTATATAAAAATAATTCCAGTAATTGAATTAATGCGTCAGCATGACATAGGTGTGACATCAGCTGGTCAACTGGCTCGGCCAGGTCAAACCTGACTGGTGGGCCCTGTCTATCAGTGTCTCAGCTAATTAACAGGATTAGATTAGTACTAATAAACTGTTAGTGGGGCCTGGGCCCACATGTCAGTGAATAAACTAATTAAAATTAGTTAACACTAATCCTAAACTAATTAGCAGGCCGGCCCCACCTGTCATAGGCTCAGGGGGGAGTCAACCTGGGCCCACGCGTCAGTCCACGGTCAAAGGGGTCAAACTCGCCGGCGTTTAGCCGCCGGCGAGGCCAGACGCGGCAGAGGGCTCGGGTTTTGCACTCCGGCGACCAGAGGATAGCGGAGACCATCTACGTGATGCGGGGAGTGAGCCGCGTCGAGTGGTGGCAGTAGGTGGAGCTGGGGTGGCCGGAGACGACAGCGGCGAGCACGTCCGCGGCGGCCGGAGTTTGGGCGAGGTTAAACTAGTCGCTAGCAGGCACAGCGAGGGGCGTGCGGGGGTGCTACGGGATCCTGCGAGTGCGTTGAAGACGAAGGCGTGCTCGGTTGCGACCCAACGTGGCTGTGGCCACGACGGCGACGTGTTGTGGCGGCGGCGAGCTTTGGCTCCGATGGCCATGGTGGTTAGAGGACGCGGACGAGCGCAGGGAGAGGGGGAAACGGGTCAGTAGCCCACTGCGGTTGCAGGGGAGCGAACGGCGAGCCCAGGGGAGAGCTGGAGCGAGCGGGGCGGCGAGGGGGATCTTCGGCGACCGAGGTTGAAGACGAGCTCTGTGCAGCGTCTCCGGGGCGAGCGAGCGCTCGGGGATGGGTCGAGGTGAAGTAGCGGACGACGGCGGAGCTTCTTGGCACGACGAGGCAACGAGTGGACGGCGGTGGCTGCGGTGGAGCTTGTCTGCGGTGACGGCTCCGCTCGGCAGGGAATGGGGAGAGAGCCTGAGAGAGGGGACAGGCCACGGCGAGAGTGGGGAGAATGAGAGGGGGACGTGGGGGAGTGCGTGGCACTTGTAGGCGCGTCTGGGGCGTCGGGGGAAGCAGGAGGTGGCCGGCATGTGGCCGCGGGCGCCGGCCACGCGCTTCTCATCCTCCTGGCGAGAGGAGGAGGACAACTGGCAGGAGCCAGTGGAATGGGCCGAGCCGGTGGGCCATGTGGACTGCGCCAGGTAAGTCTCTGTTCTCTCTCTCCTTTTCTGTTTTTCATTTATTCTATTATTTCCGTAACTTCAGGGCTTTATTAGAAATGCCAGGGCATTTCCAAAAATCATAAAATTAATCATGGCCACTGCTTAGAATATATCCAACAACAAACATTTTAGTTTATGATTATTTGAGCACTTCAAATATTTTATAGCATTTAAGTGCCCAAATGCAAATACTGTAAGAATTAATCCAATGACCTGATGTTGTCCTAGAAAAATGTGCACCATTTTTGTCAAAGGTTTTAACCCAAAACAAAAAAGGTGGGCTTTTTAGAAGGGCATTTCAGGTTCATTGAAAAAGTTTTTAGTAAACCCTAGTTGTTCACGGGGGGGTGCTGGGGGTTCTGTCATCCCCATTTCAAATTTAAGAGAAATTTAAACATGATGCACACTCTAATGCTTGAAGTAGCTAGGGTGTGACAACTCACCCCCACTCAAAAGAATCTCGTCCCAAGATTTATGATCCTCCGGGAAGAAGGTGGGGTACTCGAGTCGAAGACGATCCTCCCTTTCCCAAGTGGCCTCTTCCTCGGAATGGTGTGACCATTGAACCTTGAGAAACGTGATATTATGGCGCCGAATGGTACGCTCGGCTTGATCAAGGATACGAACGGGATATTCCTGATATGAGAGGTTATCTTGTAGATCAAGCGTTTCGTGGTCCACTCCACGGATAGGATCCGCGAAGGAACGCTTGAGTTGAGAAACGTGGAAGACATCGTGAACTCTGGAAAGATGCGAAGGTAGTTCCAATTGGTAGGCAACTTCTCCTCGTTTGGCAAGAATGCGAAAGGGTCTGATGTAACGAGGAGCCAATTTCCCTTTGATACCGAAACGATGGGTTCCCTTTAACAGAGTAACCCGAAGGTAAGCCTTCTCGCTGACTTCATAAGTCATGAGCTTATGTTTATGAACATATTGGCTCTTTTGACGAGATTGGGCTGTTTTCAATTTCTCACGAATAACACGAACCTGCTCTTCTGCTTCCTGAATCATATCCGGGCCAAAGAGTTGTCTTTCCCCGGTTTCTGACCAGTTAAGAGGCGTTCGACATTTTCGTCCATAGAGAACTTCGAAATGAGCTTTGCCCAAGCTAGCTTGATAACTATTGTTATAAGCAAACTCCGCGAATGGAAGGCATTTCTCCCAACCCATTCCGAATGAGATGACAGAAGCTCGGAGCATATCTTCTAAAATTTGATTGACTCGCTCTACTTGACCACTTGATTGAGGATGGAAGGCGGTGCTAAAAGAGAGACGAGTTCCCATAGCATTTTGGAAACTTTCCCAAAATCGAGAGGTGAAGAGCCTTCCACGGTCTGAGTTAATTTCCAATGGGACACCATGAAGAGACACTATTTGGGAGATGTATAAATCAGCTAGCTGGCTAGCGGTGATACTCTCACGAACAGGTAGGAAATGGGCTACTTTGGAAAGACGGTCGATCACGACGAAGATGGCATTATTCCCTCTCTTGGTCCTGGGAAACCCAGTAATGAAATCCATACTGATTTTATCCCATTTCCACTCAGGAATAGCCAAAGGTTGAAGGGTGCCAGCAGGCCGTTGATGCTCTGCTTTAACACGATGACAAACGTCGCAGTTAGCAATGTATTAAGCGATTTCTCTCTTCATACTAGTCCACCAAAACCTCTGGTGTAGGTCTTGATACATTTTAGTACTACCGAAATGAATGGTGAGAGGGGAGTCATGAGCTTCCTTAAGAATCAACTGGCGTAAATGTTGTTTCTTGGGAACCACCAAGCGGTTCTCGAAGAAGACAACACCTCGCTCATCCATGGAAAAACATTTAGCAACTCCGCTAGCGATGTTTTCCTTAATCCGGGATATGCCCTTATCATACCGTTGGGCGGTTATGATCTGATCCAAAAGGTTAGGCTTCGCCACCAGGGTGGATAGAAATCCTCGAGGAACAATGTGAAGATTGAGCTTACGAAATTCCTCGTGGAGAAGTGGTTGACTTTGTTGTAACATCAGGTTGTTACAATAAGATTTACGACTTAGCGCATCAGCCATGACATTGGCTTTGCCCAGGGTGTAAGTTATTCCTAAGTCGTAATCCGAGATCAACTCGACCCAACGTCTTTGCCTGAGATTCAAATCCGGTTGGGTGAAGATATATTTCAAACTTTGGTGATCGGTGAAGATCTCGCAACGATTACCGAGGAGGTAATGTCGCCAAGTTTTGTGTGCATGGACTACAACTGCAAGCTCTAGATCATGTGTGGGATAGTTTTCCTCATGTGGGTGTAATTGCCGTGAAGCATAGGCAATTACCTGACGATCTTGCATGAGTATGCAACCTAGTCCTTGTCGCGAGGTGTCGCAATGGATAATAAAGTCCTTGGAGAAATCTGGTGGTACCAGTACGGGAGCAGATGTCAGGCGTCTTTTCAATTCCTGAAAGCTGAACTCGCACAGTGGGGTCCACTCAAACTTTTTATCTTTCTTGAGGAGTTCAGTTAGAGGTTTAGCAACCTTGGAGAAATTCTCGACGAAGTGGCGGTAATAGCTCGCTAAGCCAAGGAAGATCCAAACTTGCTTGACCGTCTCAGGTGGAGTCCAATCAAGGACAGCTTGAACTCGCTCGGGATTGACAGCAATACTCTTACCAGAGATTACATGGCCTAGATAGGTCACTTCTGGCAACCTAAATTCACACTTGGAGAATTTGGCATAAAGGCGATGCTCTCGAAGTTTCGTCAATACTAGCTTTAGATGTTCGGCATGTTCCTCTTCATTCTTGGAGTAGATGAGTATGTCATCGAGGTAAACTATGATGAATTTATCCAAATACTCCATGAACACCGAGTTCATTAACCGTGAGAAGGTGGCTGGGGCATTGGTTAAACCGAAAGACATGATGGTGTACTCGTATTGGCCATAATGAGTAACAAAGGCTGTTTTGGGAATGTCCCCGTTTCTGACTTTGATTTGATGGTAGCCCAACCACAATTCCATCTTGGAAAAGACTGAGGATCCAGCGAGTTGATCATACAGATCATTGATCCTGGGAAGCGGATACTTGTTCTTGATCGTGACCAAGTTGACAGGTCGGTAATCTACAACCATCTGATCCGTTCCATCCTTCTTTCTGACGAAGAGGACGGTGCAAGCCCAAGGAGAGGAACTAGGATGGATGAAACCCTTTTTCAAGGACTCATTGAGTTGGTTCTTAAGCTCGGCCAGTTCTAAGGGTGCCATCTTATAGGGTCTTCTAGAAATTGGAACGGTTCCTGGAACAAGGTCTATCATGAACTCGACATCCCTGTCAGGTGGAACACCTGGCAGTTCTTCTGGAAAGACATCCGGAAAGTCTCAGACTACCGGAATATCCTCAAGGTCTGTGTCGGTGTCAAAACCGGCGGATCTCGGGTAGGGGGTCCTGAACTGTGCGTCAAGGCCGGATGGTAATAGGAGACAAGGTACACGATGTTTTTACCCAGGTTCAGGCCCTCTCGATGGAGGTAATACCCTACTCCTGCTCGATTAATATTGATGATATGGGTAGTACAAGAGTAGATCTACCACGAGATCAAGGAGGCTAAACCCTAGAAGCTAGCCTCTGGTATGATTGTTGATGTGTATATCTATTGACTAGCCTGGCTTCGGTTTATATAATGCACCAGAGGCCTAGGATAACAAGAGTCCTAGCCGAATACGCCGGTGGGGTGGATTCCTTGTCTTGATCGCCAAGTCTTGTGGAATCTTCCTTGTATACGGCAGCTGTCTGAACTGGCCCATGAGTATGCGGCCATGGGGGTCCTCGGCCCAATCCAACTGATCGGGAGACGATGTGATGAGTACCCCCTAGTCCAGGACACCGTCAGTAGCCCCCTGAACCGGTCTTCAAGTTAGGGACGCTCCTTGATTCTTCCGAACTGTTCTTCATCTTCGGTTGACGGTCTTGAAAACGGGTTCAACAAATCTTCTCATCTTCGATCTTGAGGATCGCCGAAATGCATTCGGCGAGTTTACACGTCGGGTATCCGAGGATCCCCTTTAAGTTTCCGGCCTTTATCAATGCCTTATTATTTTTATGCCACACCTCGGGTTTGAAGTTGTTCCCGGGAGGCAGTGTCCTCTTGCGTCCGAGCTCTAACGCCGGACTGTATTCAAGGTATCTTTTGCAGCCGAGCACCAATGCCAGACCGCTTCCCAGCTCTAACGCCGGAATGTATCCGAGCTCCAACGCCGGACTATGTATCCGAGCTCCAACGCTGGACTATATCCGAGGTGTCATATCACCTTGGTTCAAAAAAGTTTGAAGGAGTTTAGCCGAGCTTAACGCCGGAAATGCCCTCTACGGAGCCAGCCACTAGCCCCCGAGCTTTATGCCGGACTGCTTCCGAGGCGGTGCACCACCCCGAATGTGGGCCGATTTTTGTGAATATTTTTTGTTGGTGCAATTTATTCTCTACCGAGATATATAGCCAGTAGCCCTCAAGGTGTGTATCGGTCTAAAACTCGAGATGCACCTGAAGGATGATGTAAGACCGTTGATCCTAGTAGCCGCTGAGACTCAGGTTGATTTGCAAAATCGGCCTGAGGATCAAGTCCAAGCTCGGCAGAATACTTTGGGTCACTAAAAACGGCGTGCTCAGTCCTCGAGACTCGGGTTGGGTGTGGCCGACCAACCTGAGGATCAAAATCTCCTCGGAAACTATATTGCACATAAAATTTTCTACATTGGACAAGCAATGCAGTAGCCCCCGAGACACTGGTCGGGTGGTAACACCAGATCAGGGGATCAATGTTCCTCTTTAATATTTGTAAATAATAAGCCTGAAGCCCAGTAGCCCCCGAGCCTTAATGCGGGCACGGGTGGCCGAATTAAGAATCAATATCCATAGTAAAATCACAAATTATGTGTAATGACTCTATGTATCCAAGTACTTTACGTCATTAATGTTCGGATCCGCATTGTACAAAACTTTGTTGACCGACCATCGGCTTGCACCTCCTCAGCCAGTAGCCGAGGAGTGTTTGTCCTACTGTATGAAGCCTTTATGAGGGCAAAGATGTACAACAAACAAGGCAATCTGGTCATACGGTTTTATAAACAAAGGTACGTAGAGAGTTATATTACTTTTTAACAGAAGAAATGTCTTCCAAAGAAAATAGTCCTGCTATCGGTTCCTTTCTTTGGGTTGTCATGCTAAGCATGATCATTAAACCTAAGCTCTAATGTAAGAGGAAAATATCCAGGATTCAGTTTGGGAGACCAGTTAATAGCCCCCGGTAGTGTTTGGCGACAGTCGGGGTCAAGCCGTAAACACTTCAGCCAATGTTATGAACGGCCCGTCATTTAACATAGTCATCGGATCGCTGACCAGTTTACGCTTATTGTGACATTCAGTTTACGGCTTTCTCCACTGAGGTGCTTAACCATGTGAGCTGGAAGCACAATCGCAGTGGTTCTCCCTTTGCACGCTTAGCCGAACAAAACGGAACGTAGGAAGCAAGTGCAGGAGCCGGGCAACCCAACTATTGACCGAAGACACAATTCGAAACCGATGCATATATAGCAATATCTGAGAATGTTTTTGCCGAATCCCTAAAGGTGTCCGGCGTTGCACTGCGAGACTAATGCTGGAAAAGCACAAATAGTTTAAAAGTGCCAAAAAGCTTGGAAAATCAAGAAACGTTAGTAAAAGCATGACGTCCGAACAAGATCAAGTGTTCGGTGCCAATCCGAAAATTGGTCTTAGAAAAAAGAAGTGCTTCTGTCGTGCTTTAACATGATACATCCTATCTCAAGAC
This sequence comes from Triticum aestivum, assembly GCF_018294505.1. Classification (NCBI taxonomy): domain Eukaryota; kingdom Viridiplantae; phylum Streptophyta; class Magnoliopsida; order Poales; family Poaceae; genus Triticum; species Triticum aestivum. Next base: position 35,216,510 of record NC_057800.1, on the reverse strand, counting down.
TTCGAGCGGGTCAGCCTACGGCTTCAACCTCCTATCCCGAGGGCGGAGTGCTTCTCATTAGGCTAGTTTAGCAAACTAAACTCTAGCAGCTTTGAGAGAGAAATTAGGCTCCCCGGCTAGTGACCGCACACTCGCGTCGAAAAAAGGAGTGATAAATAATAATAAAACTTTGCAACGACTAAGAAGAAGAACACTTATTATAAAACGGCTCAAATAAACTTAAGAGCCCCCAAGTGACTTGGGTACAAGAATGATTGCATGTACCGAAGTACTTATATCATATCTATGTTCAACCAAACTTTAAACGCGTCTTAACCGACCGTCAGCTTCTCCCTCTTCGGTCAAGGACCGAAAAGTGTTATGTACTCCATCGGTCGAGAATATCGACGGTGTTTCCAATAACCAGGCAATCAGGCCATAAGGCTGTAAGACACAAAGCGCGCTCAGGGAACTTATGCTATATTACCGTGAAGTGTAAGAAGCATCTTCGAAGAAAATAGTACCCCCACCAATACCTTTCTTCGGTGCTCATTGTTATTATGAGACTTGTGCAATAGATTTTTTGTACTCATGAGTTCCGTTGTGTGCCGACCATCATTGAAAACTATAAGAGCGCTAGCTTTCGGCTTCACCCAGTCTGAGGTCCGGCTCGGTTGACCCGATTGTGACAATCGCAGAGGTGCTCCCTTTACTCCCTAGCCGAACAATCAGGAACGTAGGGGTAAACACAGGAGCGAGGCAACCCAGCTTGCAAATCGCTTAAGTCAATATGGTGCATATTGTGGCGTAATACACGAACAAGGAACGAAGCCGTACAAGTATCATCATATGCAACAGGAAAAGCTTCATAAAGGAAGCCCCCAAGTAAACGGGGTATTTGAATTTATGCATCACAAACAAAGTTTGGACAAGGAAATTTTTTACAACCAACTTTTTTCCAAAAAAGTATAATGCTTGGTCGAACCGAGCACAAATTAGAAATTAAAGCTTTGAGCATGAAAGCGACTTAGCTGGTTAATGTGTTCGGTATTGATGACGCGATCCGAGCTTGATGCGGGGCAAGGTTCCATCCCCCAAGCTGGTCCCGAGGTGGCGGAGCGGAGAGCTCGACACGCCGAAGTGGTGACATAGCACGGTTAATGCAGACTGGCAGAGTGACGCCGAAGTCCCTGGATCATTTTCCTGTGCACAAAAAATAGTGCCAACCGGAGATAATAGTAATAATGATAATTAAAAAAAGTTGCATAATAAATAATTTATGCAAAGTGAGTAATAAAAGAAATATGGCCTGGCGCCGAAGTCAATGTCTATGCAGGGCGTCGGCGTGATGTAGTAAAGGCATGGCAAAGCCTGAATTCACAGGTCGGTCCGAGCTCCGGATGCGGCGTTCGCCGGACTATGTACGGAAATTGATCGAACCACCACACGATCGTCGTTAATGCGGTCACCATTTGATAGACCTGTGTACATATCATGGACAAACCAGAGTAATAATTCCTTGGGAAAAATGAACCCAGACAAGCAAAAAATACTGGGATTAATAGCACCTGGTTTACTTGTTGTAGCACTCCGAAGGAAGGCGATTCCCAAAATTGGGACTCGCTCCACACACCCATTGCCTGATGGGCGATAAAACGATGGCATGGAAATGCTGGTAAAGGTTGGCTCGCCGAGGCAAAGCACTCGGTCCAGCTAACGTGACGGAGCTAGTCGGCTAGTGACGCCGAAGTGTCCGGAGCAGGTTGATGAAAAGATGGCGAAGCCCCCGGTCCAGCCAAGATGTCTAAGCCTCGACATCAGCCGATGAGTCGAAGTAGGTCGGCATGATGGACACCAGCTTGAAGAAGCAATAGTGCGGCCCTGTCGATGCAGGTTGTGACATGGTCGATGCCGGCTTGATGAAGCGACCGTGCGGCGATGCCGGTATGCCCGCTCCGTGTAATCCGTGGGGCGGCGATGTTGGTGATGATTTATCCTTCGCGATGCCGGACTCTTGTTCGGCTTGTCGAGATGATGATCCGAAGAAGTTGAGCTCGGCTCAACAAAGTGACGTTGTGTCTAGCGCAGGTTGGCAGCCGTGGAGTAATATTGCCGGACTGGTTTGACACCAGCATGATGTTGAAGATCATGTTCAAAAGATCTTAAAGTTAGTGGGATGTGTTCAGGAACAAAACACAATACCCCATAAAAAACTTCCTTCAAAAGGGATGTCCAAAATCCCGTTCATAAAAAAGATGAACTCGGGTCGGATTCGTTTTCGCGCAGAAAACAGATCCGAAAAGTGATGCACTAATCGGAAGGTTCCCATAGTTTGGACGGTCGGATCGAGCTAAAATTTTGAGAGGTGGTAGATACAGGAATTCCGTAGCCGATCAACGGTTGGATCTTCCAAAGGATGTTCGAGCTAGAAGCTGGACACCACGCCCTAAACTCATCCAAATTCCCATCCAGATTTGACAGGGCTCCGGTATATCGTGGATTGCCAGAGATTCCTCCATCGGAACTCGACGAAATTTTCCAGGGTTGTTGTATACTCAATTCCGCACAATTCCACCAAAGCGATCGTCAAAGCGATACTGAAGGAGGTGGTGGTGGCAGATACGAGTTTGCTGTCCAGAAAAACAGCACGGTCGCTTGAGGGCAATGTTGACGTTGAGCCCCCGAGCTCCATAGATAATTCCTCCGTGATCTTGATAGAGATCGGAGTTGATGTTTGATGAAGGCCCTCGTCCGAACATGGTGATCCGAACACGGGGTGCAATTCTTGGTCGAACCAAGGTGCCAGTCGAACTGGTGACGAAGACGCCGAAGTCGCAGTTGATCTGCAGGCGAGCCATCGATCCTTTTGTCAATCACACAGCGGAACTCTCAATGAAAGCACCAATGTCGGTGTCAAAACCGGCAGATCTCGGGTAGGGGGTCCCGAACTGTGCGTCAAGGCCGGATGGTAACAGGAGACAAGGGACACGATGTTTTTACCCAGGTTCGGGCCCTCTCGATGGAGGTAATACACTACTCCTTCTCGATTAATATTGATGATATGGGCAGTACAAGAGTAGATCTACCATGAGATCTAGGAGGCTAAACCCTAGAAGCTAGGCTATGGTATGATTGTTGATGTGTATATCTATTGACTAGCCTGGCCTCGGTTTATATAATGCACCAGAGGCCTAGGATAACAAGAGTCCTAGCCGAATACGCCGGTGGGGTGGAGTCCTTGTCTTGATCGCCAAGTCTTGTGGAATCTTTCTTGTATACGGCAGCTGTCCAAACTGGCCCATGAGTATGCGGCCATAGGGGTCCTCGGCCCAATCCAACTGATCGGGAGACAATGTGATGAGTACCCCCTAGTCCAGGACACCGTCAGTGTGGAAGGGGGTTGGCATTTAGGGAGTAAAGCTGGCGCTTGGCCACTCGAGTTAAGACATTGACTGTCCTGCCTGATGGATGAGTAAGTTGAACAATTCTAGTGGCACAATCAATCTTAGCATAATGAGCCGACATCCAGTCCATACCCAAAATGATGTTTATGTCCGAGGACTTGAGAGCTATTAAGGATGCAAGGAAGACAAGTCTATCAACAAGAATTTCGTTCCCATGGCTTACTCTAGAGGCTTGCCATTTGGAACCCGGAGTTTGAATTACCATGGAAGTGGGCATGTACTCCTACATGGCCTCTCATCGATACCTTTACCAAATCATGTTCAACACATCCCTCACATTACTGACATAATCATTTCACTCTAGCCCATCACCTAGATGAACCAGACCTGACACAACTCTAAGCATAGCAGGCATAGCAAGGTAGGAAACACAAACATGGCGCAATCAACTCCTACACATGCTAGTGGGTTTCATCTATTTACTATGGCAATGACAGGTCATGCAGAGGATAAGGGTTCAACTACCGTAGCACGCAGCAGTTTGAATCGCGTTGTCTTAATGCAGTAAACAAGAGTAGAGGCAAGAACATGGGTTTGTATCGAAATGATCAATGGGTTCCTTGCATGTTGTAGTGGTAGTAGGGTACTGCCCTTCAGACGGATACTCGGGGTTATCCTTAGAGGCAGAACCTACCACGAAAGACACACCGAACATGATCAACACATGATAATATGCAACAATATGATGCATGCTATGACATGGCAAAATGAAAGTGTCTTGGCCTAATGCAAGCTAAAACAGAAAGGAATGAGCTCATTCGAATCAAAGATTCAAATGTTAGCTCATTTAACATGGCCTTATTAGTGCATTATCTTATTCTGCTTAAACAACAAGGTTAACTTGTTTTGTTATGCATGAAACCATTACAGATGGATAGATTGAATTTTTCTGATCATTTTTCATATATAATTTGTTGGATTTGGAGCTATGGTTGATTTTCTATGATTTTTAGAAGTTTTGGCTATTTTCTAGAATTTCCTATATAAGAATAATTCCAGTAATTGAATTAATGCGTCAGCATGACATAGGTGTGACGTCAGCGGGTCAACTGGGTCGGCCAGGTCAAACCTGACTGGTGGGCCCTGTCTATCAGTGTCTCAGCTAATTAACAGGATTAGATTAGTACTAATAAACTGTCAGTGGGGCCTGGGCCCACATGTCAGTGAATAAACTAATTAAAATTAGTTAACACTAATCCTAAACTAATTAGCAGGCCGGCCCCAGCTGTCATAGGCTCAGGGGGGAGTCAACCTGGGCCCACGCGTCAGTCCACGGTCAAAGGGGTCAAACTCGCCGGCGTTTAGCCGCCGGTGAGGCCAGACGCGGCGGAGGGCTCGGGTTTTGCACTCCGGCGACCAAAAGGACGGCGGAGACCATATACATGATGCGGGGAGTGAGCTGTGTCGAGTGGTGGCAGTAGGTTGAGCTGGGGTGGCCGGAGACGACGGCGGCGAGCACGTCCACGGCGGCCGGAGTTCGGGCGAGGTTGAACTAGTCGCTAGCAGGCACGGCAAGGGGTGTGCGGGGGTGCTACGGGCTCCTGTGAGTGCGTTAAAGATGAAGACATGCTCGGTTGCAACCCAACGTGGTTGTGGCCACGACAGCGACGTGCGGTGGTGGCGGCGAGCTTCGGCTCCGATGGCCATGGTGGTTAGAGGACACGGACGAGCGCGGGGAGAGGGGGAAACGGGTCAGTAGCTCACTGCGGTTGCAGGGGAGCGAACGGCGAGCTCGGGGGAGAGCTGGAGCGAGCGGGCGGCGAGGGGGATCTCCGGCGACCGAGGTTGAAGACGAGCTTGGTGCAGCGTCTCCGGGGTGAGCGAGCGCTCGGGGATGGGTCGAGGCGAAGTAGCGGATGACGGTGGAACTTCTTGGCACGGCGAGGCAACGAGTGGACGGCGGTGGCTGCGGTGGAGCTTGTCGGCGGCGACGGCTGCGCTCGGCAGGGAATGGGGAGAGAGCCAGAGAGGGGGGCACTACTAGGGAAAAGGCTAGCAGCAGCGGGTTTTAGACCTATCAGTAGTGCGGGGTGGTGCGCTACTGATAAGGCTCTACAGCTAACGAATAGCAGTAGCGTGCCTCCACCCACGCTACGGCTAAATCGGCTTAGTAGCAGCGAGTTCCAGGAGGAGCGCTGCTGGTAATTAGTAGTAGCGCTTCTCTCTGCCCGCGCTGCTACTATTATTTCGTATTTTATTTCTTTTTTATTTCATGTTGTATTCGTACACCTTTACACAAATTTTCATACAACAGGAATTTACAAATTGTTTTTACATCATAATGAGTTATTACATCATAGGGTGAAAGAACCGTGTGGACTAGTTTCAAGTGGACGGACATCCACTTGAAACTAATCCGCGGTTCTTTCACCCAATGATATAATAAATATCATCATCATCATATCATTAACAACTTATCATCATCATCATCATCATATCATTGGTCACTAGACGTAATCACAAGTACTCCTGACATCTTCAACTCTAACGCATTGTATCACATAATAAACATATTGTACCTTATAGGACCTACTGCATTCTCTTAGGACCTACTATATTCTCTAAGGTAAAATAGCAAAAAACAAGATAGCCCCTCGCTCTCCATTATGGAGAATGCAGATTATCCTGTCTCCAATTCTTGCCTTTCGCTTAATGTTGCTTCCAAGAACCTCCTTACGAATGTCCAAACATTTTTTCCACTCTTTGATTAGCATGTGTTCACCGGTTTCAGAAATTCGATATGCACAGGTGAGATCCGTAGGATGACCTGGCTGTAGGTTCAGAACTTCAAGGTGACCATTGTAATACATCAGATGAGGCACACAATCCATCAGGATTTTCTATTGAAAAACATAGTAATAACTTCGTAGTTAGCAATGATGTACTAGTTTTAGAAGTATGCAAAAGATGCACGGATGTTGTAATAGTAAAATATCTTACCAGGGTATCTCCATAGAAGTTATCGTGGTTCAACAGGTGCACTAGTGGCACGTATTCACCATAATTTGGAGGAGTTCGATAATAGGTATTGTAATTCTCAAAAAAAGTACAATAAGCAATCAGATGATTTTTCTCCTTATAAGTTAATTCGGAGCCATCAGTGTAGTGGGTTTTGTCTACCATCTTCTACACATTCTTTGAAGATTCAAAATAAGCTGTCAATGGAAATAAGCTGTCAACTATTTTGAAATAAACAATATAAATTAGTTAATAACTATGTTTGAGAAACTCACATTGCGGTAGAATCGGAAGCGTATCAACAAGGACCCAAATGTCCATATTGTCTTGCTTGATGTCAGGATGACCAAGATCCATGGTGACAATCATACCCTCATAAAACCATACATTTTGCAAAGTGCTTCCCAATTTTGACAACCCAAATGGGTTACGCTCTGAGAATTATATAGATTTACTTCAAAATAGATATCATGATGGGTCCTTAGGTGTATTTTCTTTGTTTGAAAATTTTCATGGTCTTCAAAACCCATCCTCTCCAAGACATAGCGTCTTGCATGGCATGGGATAAGCTAGTCGAATTGTAAAAGATGAAAATTAGACGTTGAAATAGTTGAAGTCATGCTTAATTACGAAATAAACACTTGTCGTTGTTGCGTACCGTTTCAACATCCAAGGTCTCCTCGAGCTTAATGCTGAAGCGCCGAACTTCGTCCAGCTCAACGAACCTGTCGCACATACCTCGATTGTCGTGGCACCAGCTGCACTCCCCCGGGGAGACTGTCGTCATCCGAGTACGACATTTCCTACGTTCATAATTCAAAGATTAAACTTGTACAATTAAATATATGTACTAAAAAACATAAATTAGATCATTATTTTTCAAAGAAAATCCAGGCCACTCGATATTTCCCACATATTCTACCACAAGTCATGCCAGAATTCACGGAAAAATCTGGCATGACCTTTGCTAAAAAAGGACATATCGAGTGCCTGAAATTTGACGGAACGGAAATTAATCAACACTCCGGCAAAACATAGGCCACTCGGAGGTGTAACCAAAACATGAAATAATTGCTTAAACTAAAAAATAACACCAAATATGGCATGTTCAACTAGTTCTATTAATTCAACTAGTTCTTACTAAATATAAACTTAGTATAAAAATAAAAAAACTAGTTCTTTCTAAAAATGAAGTAGTTCAACTAATTATTAATTTACTTACTATACTAGTTCAACTAAAACTTAACTAGTTCAACTAAAACTAAACTAGTTCTATTAATTCAACTAGTTCTTACTAAATATAAACTTACTATAAATAGAAAGAAACTAGCACATCTACTACTACTAATTAACATCTAACTACTACATCTACTACTAATTAACATGTACTACTGCTAATTATACATCTACTACTAATTAACATCTATCCACTACTTCTAAAAATCATTATCTATGAACCCTAAATTAGCATCTACTACTACTAAAATCATCTACTAACTAAGCAAAGAGAGAGGGGGTTGGGGAGGGGTGGGGGGCTTA